>NC_069510.1:16796841-16976841 GCF_027579735.1 Bombina bombina | reverse complement strand
TATAAATAAGTCACTAGAGTGTGCAGCCAATGACTGTGTGGAATATAAAAGTGTTCTGCACTTCCATTTCTAGCAGGAATTGAAATCCTCATGATTTCAGAATAGAATTACAGGAAAAGGGCACAATATAAATAATGAAAGTACATTGCAGAATTGTTTTGATATATAAACTTTATCATTTTATATTACCATCGCAAAGTGTTTAATGTCCCTTTAAGATATATATAGTTACAATATCTAACTTCTATATGTAATAATACTTTTTATAGATGAGTACTTGTATAATGCAGCTTAATGACCAGTATATGTTACATGTCAGCACTTTAAAGCTCACCATACCTTAGATTATTTGCATACACCATTGGTGGAACATGCAGCTCAGCATGTGTTATATTATGTACATACACTATTGGTGCATTATACAGCTTGGCATAACTTATATTATACACATTCCCAACATATCAGGTATTGGTGTTACTAGGTACACCTTGCACTAATTTACTATATGCTCCATAGTAGGCATGTGTCAGTAGTGAAACAATGTTTCCAATACAATCTAATTGTGAATATCTCTACGTAAATAAAGTTTTATGTAGACCATCTACTGATGCCTACACTAAATGGTCAAAAGCAACTCAGTACATAGTCGGCATATGGTTGACCATAATGCCTTCAGAGACCCATCCATGCATACTTTTCACATGATGCCAGGAGGACAGTACTGGAATTTTTCACCATTTCTCATGCCATATTGGTACAAGATAAAGATCTTCCTACATGATAATGGATTTTGCATTACAGTTTATCCCCCATCATATCCCCCCGCAGCTACAGGTGACATAATACCATTTGACATTCAGTTCCTGAGTGGCTTAAGCAACAAGTCCGGCTAAGTTTGTTGCAGAGGACATGCAAAAGGTCTTCACATTTTGCAGTAATCTTTATTTGTCATGATCACTTAGTTTGTTCAGCCTCCCAGATTGCAGCTTCTCTGCACTGGGACCATTTGCTTTCTAATCAATGAAGAATATCAGCGCAAGTGGGAATCTCTGAAGAGGAGCAATGCTACGTACTGATTGCTTACTCAGGTGGACTACAGCTACCATAATATTTGTCCATCAGTTCAGCTCCTTGTGGTATAGTCAATTCCAATATGGTGTGCCAGGTCTGCCAGGACACTCCCCTTTATAAACAGAACTCACCCCACAATTCTCTTTGTGTCTTTAAAGACTTTCCTGTAGCTGACAGAAAATGTATATGTTTATTACACATATAATACAAGGCAGTTATAGATATATATTAATATTAAAATGACCGTAAACCCATTTACCAATTTGATTTATCCTTTACGTATATCAATAAAAGATATATAAAATACCTATCACATACATGAAAGCTGGACTGTGTGTTTTCTTCTGTAGATGTAAAAAATATCAGGGGCTGATTTTCAGTATACTTATTTATTTCTCCCTCATCATACATGACATTACTAAGTTACAGGTGACATAACATCCCGATTGACATCACTGATCTCACAATACCATGTGGTTTATTTTTGTAGAGTAATATCATGTCTATTGGTCGCTGAAGGACATTTCATGCACAGTAGAGTTATGTGCAGTCAGTTTGTGTCATGTTTTGTAGCAAGCCTTGAACGTGGTATAGTGGCAATTGGTGAGGCCATTTGTAAGCTGTTTTGTTCTAAGCAGTGTATATAGGGCAGATCTGGTGCAGCCTTTTTGTTGGTTGTTGAACTTGCAGTGCTAGTTTGGCATTGACTTTTGTTTATGGTGTTTGTGATATCAGCAATGTTATGATATAGGATGTTATGGGATATGTCATGTCGTGAATGTCAATGAAATTTCAAAGGATGGACAAATAGAAGGTGAAAGGCTATACCCCAGAATGCCATGTAATGATATGCCCATGATGCATCTACTGATATAGCATACAGTCAAGTATGTTCATATATGCCAGTCATATATCAATGTTCCTATGTATGGCATCTGATGCAACATACATACAGCCCCATATGCAGCTTATTAATATACCCATATTTGCCGTCTACTTATTTGACATACAGCCTAGTATGCACCATGTATGCCATGTATTTATATGCCAATGTATGATATCTACTGATGTGACATACAGCCCAATATGCTATGTATTAATATGCCCATGTATGTCTTCTACTGATGGGACATACTGCCCAGTATGCAATTTTTTAATTTTCCCATGCATAGCATCTACTGATGGGACATACTGCCCAGTGTTATGTATTAATATGCCAATGTATACCATCTACTGATGTGGCATACAGACCAGTACGCCATGTATTAATTTGCTTGTGTATACCATCTACTGATGTGACATACAGACCAGTATACCATCTATTAATCTGTTCCTGTATGCCATCTACTGATGTGGCATACAGACCAGTGTGCCATGTATTAATATTCCCATGTATGAAATCTACTGATGTGACATAGAGCCCAGTATATCATATATTAATATGTTCATGTTAATTTTCCAATGTATGCCATCTACTGATGGGACATACAGCCCAGAATTGTATGCATTATTGTCTTCTACTGATGGGACATATAGCCCAATATTCCATGTAGTAATTTGCCTAGGAATAGCATAAAATTCTATAATCATATTCTCCCATTTGAACACTAAGATATTGGGTGAGACAGGCACACAGTTTTGTAGGTTAGGGATTTGGAGCAAACTGGTGTTGCAAAAGAGCTGTTATTTCAACCAGGGCACCGCCCGACAACTGCCCTTATAAGGGCAAATCCTAACCAGAATCTGGACCAGAGAGCTCCTGAACATGCCATCAAGAGAACACTAGGCTTCTCTCAGACCCCCAATCTGAACTCACACTCTCATTAGAGGGACCAGGGAGGGTCACATAGATACACAGCAAGATAGTTGGGCCTTAGTTTAATTCTGAGGAGGATCAGTTATGTACATGGGAATATATGAATGCAAGGCAACACCTGATTTAATGTATCTGTAAGATATCAGAAATTATCATGTTCACATTCTTATACAACCAAATGTATCATGGCTATATTATACATTATGTAGATAAAAATATGCAGACATGTCAACATATGCAAATAAACATTTGCTGTTTATTAAGTTGAGGGACTAGCACCCATTTACCCATATGATGTATCCTTTACTTATATCAAAAACAAAACAAAAATTCCCTATCCCATATATGAAAGCTGGGCTGTGTGTTTTCTTCCTTAAATATACAAATATCAGGGGCTGATTTTCAGTAAACTTATTTATTTTTTCCCTCATCATACATGACATCATTACTACATTGCAGGTGACATAACATCCTGAGTGACATCACTGATCTCACAATACCATGTGGTTTATTTTGGTAGAGTAATGTCATGTTGTCTATTGGCCGCTGAAGAACATTTCATGCACAGTAGAGTTTTGTGCAGTCAGTTTGGTGTCATGTTTTGTAGCAAGCCTTGAACGTGGTATAGTGGCAATAGGTGAGGGCATTTGTACGGTGTTTTGTTCTAAGCAGTGTATATAGGGCAGGTCTGGTGCAGCCTTTTTGTTGTTGAACTTGCAGTGCTAGTTTGGCATTGACTTTTGTTTATGGTGTTTGTGATATCAGCAATGTTATGATATAGGATGTTATGGGATATGTCATGTTTCGAATGTCAATGAAATTTGAAAGGATAAAGTCCAGAATGCCATGTAGTGGTTTGCCCATGTTGCATCTACTGATGTAGCATACAGTCAAGTATGTTCATGTATGCCAGTAATGTATCAATGTTCCTTTGTATGGCATCTACTGATGCAACATATGTGCAGCCCCAAATGCAGCTTATTAATATAACCCTATATGCCATCTACTTATGCGACATACAGCCTAGTATACACCATGTATGCCATGTATTTATATGCCATCTACTGATGGGACATACTACCCAGTATGCAATTTTTAATTTTGCCCATGTATACCATCTACTGAACAGACCAGTATACCATGTATTAATATTCCTGTGTATTCCATCTACTGATGGGACATATAGCCCAGTATGTCATGTATTAATATTCCCATGTATGAGATCTTCTGATGTGACATACAGACCAGTATGCCATGTATTAATTTGCTTGTGTATACCATCTACTGATGTGACATACAGAGCAGCATGCCATGTATTAATCTGTTCATGTATGCCATCTAATAATGTGACATACAGAGCAGCATGCCATGAATTAATATAACTATGTAATCTACTGATGTAACATAGAGACCAGTGTTCCATGTATTAATATTCCCATGTATGACATCGACTGATGTGACATATAGCCCAGTATATGATATATTAATATGTTTATGTTTATTTTCCAATGTATGCCATCTACTGATGGGACATACAGCACAGAATTGTATACATTATTGTCTTCTATTGATAGGACATATAGCCCAGTATTCCATGTAAAAATGTGTCCATGTATAACCTACAATTCTATATTCACATTTTCCCGTTTAAACACTAAGATTTTGGGCGAGACAGGCACAAAGTGATGTAGGTTATGGATATGGAGCAATCTGGTGTCATAAAAGAGCTGTGATCGCTTCAACCAGGGAACTGCCCTACAACTGCCATTATAAGTGCAAATCCTAACCAGAATCTGGACCAGAGAGCTCCTGAAAACACCATCAAGGGAACACTAGGCTTCTCTCAGATCCCCAATCTGTACTCACGTTTTTATTAGAGGGATCAAGGAGGGTCACATAGTTACACAGCAAGATAGTTGGGCCTTAGTTTAATTCTGAGGAGGATCAGTTATGTACATGGGAATATATGAATGCAAGGCAGCACCTGATGTATCTGAAAGATATCAGATATTATCATGTTCACATTCTTACACTACCAAATGTACCATGGCTATATTACCTTATACACTATGTGGATAAAAGTTTCAGACATGTCCACATATACAAATAAAAGTTTGTCTGTATAGATGTGTATCAGTGAGGTGTATAGGGTGCTGTTTGTTAAGGGGAGAGTCTAGCAGATGTGTCAGACTGTATTGGGAGTGACAATTCTGCACAGAGATGAACTGATGGACTTTCAAAGGGTCCATCTCAGTAAGTGTATAACATTGCTGCCCTTCTGGGACAATCCACTGTGACTGATGTTCTTCACCGATTGAAAGCAGATGGTGCCACTACAGTGAAACTGTGCTCTGGGAGGCTAAACAAAGACTGTGCCAAACAAATCCTACTGTAGAATGTGTCATTCATGTCCCTTACCACAGACCTGACTGACTACAATGCATAAGCCACTGGAATACCTATCTGCATCAGGGCAATCTATCAGGTGCTATGTATTACTATGCTCATGTATGCCATCTACTTATGTGACATGCAGACCTTTATGCCATTTAATAATATGCCAATGTATGCCATCTACTGATGTGACATACAGACCTTTATGCCATCTATTAATGACATACAGACCTTTATGCAATCTCTTAAAATGTCCATGTATGTCATCTACTGATGTGACATACAGACCTTTATGCCATCTATTAATATGCCAATGTATGCCATCTACTGATGTGACAAACAGAGCTTTATGCCGTCTATTAATGACATACAGATCTTTATGCTATCTCTTAAAATGCCGATGTATGTCAAATACTGATGTGACATACAGACCTTTATGTCTTGTATTAATATGCCCATGTTTTGCCATCTACTGATGTGACATATACATGTATGCCATCTCTTAACATGCCCATGTATGCTATCTACTGATGTGACATACATACCTTTATACTATCTATTAATATACCCATGTATGCAATATTTTGATGTGACATACAGACCTTTATGCCATCTATTATGCCCATATATGCCATCTAGTATTGTGACATATAGCACAGTATACCATGTATTAATATACCCATTTATGCCATCTACTGATGTGACATACCAACCTTTGTCATGTATTAATATACCAATGTAGACCGTCTAGTAATGTAACATTCAGTCCAGTATGTCGTCTAATGTGTTAACATACTATATGCTATCAATATACCTGTGTATTCCATCTCCTAAACAGCCCAGTACTTCAAGTGATATGGCCATGTATTAATATGCTTTGTACGTCATATACTGATGATATACATCTTAATAGGCTATATATTTATTTGCCCATGTATGTAATCTGACACAACATACAGGCCAATATACCATGTATTAATGTGCCTTTGTATGCCATTTACTGAAGCAACATTTAACCCAGTATGCCATGTACTAACATGCCCTTACCATCTGATGTAATCCCAGTATACTATGTAATAATATGTCTGCAATCTACTGACCACCCGATATGCCAGGTTTTAATACAAGCTTGTGATGTTTCCCTCCCTATCTATGTGCTGTAATTAGCGCACTGTGCATTGGATCATGTCAAGTCTATAGTAATACTAATATGAATATGGTGCAATAAGTAACAATATATTATGTATACTGTGATATACCAGTCACTGATACATTATGTGCAATACATGCCCATTTATACCTTATACTTATGCAATAGACATCAGCTGTTTATTATGTATATGCACATATATATACCACCTGCTGATGCTGTATACTGTGTAATATATTTATGACTACTCTCATTAGGTATAAAGCAGAAAGCCCATCATAATCTATATAACATGTGAAGGCCCAAAAGTGTACAGTGCAGTATATATCCCCTTATGACACAATTTATTTGTACATGGTACACACTGTGTAGCCATTTGCAATGCTGCCATAAAAAATTATATATATATATATATATATATATATATATATATATATATATATATATATATATAAAATATTAGTCCCATCTAATCATCATCTGAGACAGTTTATTAAGTCCTTACCAATGTTTAAGACTTTATTGATTCCCTTACTATGTGACCCTAGAACTTCTGTAAATCTGTTCCCTGAATCTACTAACACTTATATGTTGTGTTCATTATTTACTCACTGTTGTGTTTGTTTTTTTTTTTCTTGTAAAAATTAATATGGAAATACAACCAACTTTGGGAGAGAGCCAGGTCAGAAAATAGGCACTGTTACCAAAGGTGTTCCCAGATCAGACGGCGGGCAGAAGTGTGCATATAAGTAAAGTAGGGGTACGTGTGATTACTCAATTTCATTTGTATAACTTTCATCCCAAACATTACTATCATGCTTAAGAAATATCCCTATTTATACATGTTAAATGTAATATATAATGTTTAATTGACTTTGAAACTAAGAGGAATAATTATTTCTTACATAAGATGATGAGAGTCTATAATCCATTATTTGTGGGATGAAGCGAAACATTCCAGAGCTTTGCTCTTCTCTGCCCAGTATTTCACAGACGGCAGCACCTTCCAATAGATAAAGTTTTTAATTCATCATACCAGAGTTACAAAAAAAGTGATGTTTCGGGTATATAACCCTTAATCATACATAGCTACAAACTGACAATGTGCTCTTATATAAACCCACCTACACACAGGTGTTCAATTGACACCTCATTACAACACCACCTAGTGGTTACATCCTATTACAAAAATATCAAACAAACACTTGTTACATTTAAAGTACACAGTGCAGGTCAAATGTTAAAATAAATATATTAATATTATAGCAAATATATATACACAGACATGTTGATATTTGCTGCAACCTTTTTAGGACACTCAGCAATTGGACATATTCATAGAGGAAAAATTACAAAAATAAGGTAAAATCCAACTCTTTATTTAGACCATGTGGTTGCATAGCACTAAGTTTATGTATCCAAAATGCCTCTTTCCTTTTAAGAAGTAACTCTGTCACCTCCCCGCCTAGGACGTGGCACTGCATCTATTATCTGAAAACGAACTTGGCTAATATTATGTCCACACTGCAAAAAAATGGCTAGATACAGGGGCCTCTTGGTTATATCCCCGATATACACTTTATAAGGTAAATTGCGTTAGCCTTAAAAGCAGCGTTGAGGGGTCCCAACGCTGCTTTTTAACGCCCGCTGGTATTACGAGTATGGCAGGTACAGGTGTACCGCTCACTTTTTTTTCCGCGATTTTAACATACCGCAAATCCCCTTACGTCAATTGCGTATCCTATCTTTTCAATGGGATTTTCCATACGCCGGTATTACGAGTCTTGGAAAAAGTGAGCGGTACACCCTCTCCTGTCAAGACTCCTACCGCATTTTAAAGTCAGTAGTTAAGAGTTTTATGGGCCAACGCCGTAACATAAATCACTCTTAACTAAAGTGCTAAAAAGTAAACCAACACCCATAAACTACCTATTAACCCCTAAACCGAGCTCCCCCCCCCCCCGACATCGCAAACACTTGACTAAAATTTTTAACCCCTAATCTGCCGACCTGACATCGCCGCCACTTAAATAAATATATTAACCCCTAAACCGCCACAATCCCGCCTCTCAAACACTAGTTAAATTTTATTAAACCCTAATCTGCCGTCCCTAACATCGCCAACACTATATTAAATGTATTAACCCCTAAGCCTAAGTCTAACCCTAAACCTAACAACCCCCTAACTTACATATATTTTAAATAAAACTAAATAAAATTACTAATTTAATTGTAGTTAGTTTAGGTAATTAATTTAATTATATTGTAGTGTTAGGTGTAATTGTAACTTAGGTTAGGGTTTATTTTACAGGTAAATTTGTACTTATTTTAGCTAGGTAGTTATTAGTTAATAACTATTTAATAACTATTCTACCTAGTTAAAATAAATACAAAGTTGCCTGTAAAATAAAAATAAACCCTAAGCTAGCTACAATGTAACTATTAGTTATATTGCAGCTATCTTAGGGTTTATTTTATAGGTAAGTATTTAGTTTTAAATAGGAATAATTTATTTAATTGTAGTAATTTTATTTAGATTATTTAAAATTATATTTAAATTAGGGGGGGGTTAGGGTTAGACTTAGGTTTAGGGGTTAATAACTTTTATTATAGTTGCGGCGACGTTGGGGGCGGTAGATTAGGGGTTAATAAATAAAATGTAGGGTTTGACGATGTTGGGGACAGCAGATTAGGGGTTAATAGGTATAATGTAGGTGTCAGCGATGTTAAGGGTAGCAGATTAGGGGTTCATAGGTATAATGTAGGGGGCGGCGGTGTCCGAAGAGGCCGGTTAGGGGTTAGTAATATAATGCAGGTGGCGACGATGTTGGGGACGGCAGATTAGGGGTTAATATGTGTAAGATTATCGGTGTTTAGACTCAGGGTTCATGTTAGGGTGTTAGTTGTAGACATAACTTTTATTTCCCCTTAGGAATCAATGGGGCTACGTTAAGGGTTGAACGCTGCTTTTTTGCAGGAGAGCTGAACGCTGCTTTTTTGCAGGTGTTAGTTTTTCTTCAGCCGGCTCAGACCCATTGTTTCCTATGGGGAAATCGTGCACAAGCACGTTTAGCCATCTTACCGCTACCGTATTAAGTGCTGGTATTACAGTGAGATATGGAGCTAAATTTTGATCAACGCTCACTTTTCTGAGGCGAACGCCGGCTTGCAGAAAACTCGTAATACCAGCGCTGTCTTAAGTGAGCGGTGAGAAAAAAAGGAGCGTTAGCACCGCACAGCTGACAAAAACTCATAATCTAGCCGTATGTATTACATGTATAATAACCTTATAAAAAAATTCTTTTTAATGACGCAATGAGTCCACAGATCATCTAATTACTATTGGGAATATAACTCCTGCCCAGCAGGAGGTGGCAAAGAGCACCACAGCAAAGCTGTTAAATATCACCTCCCTTTCCTCCCACCCCAGTCATTCTCTTTGCTTATGTTAAGAGCAAGGAGGTGGTAAATTAGGTGTTAGAAAGGTTTTTCAATCAAGAGTTTATTTTTAAAAGTAGTACAAGATTGTGCTGTTTTGTTCTAGGGTGTAGCCGTAGTCCATATCAGTCTCTTCAGTAGAGCATTGGTGTTTTTAGAGCAATGGGAACTTGTGGGACATAATTCTCACTGCACCTCCCATACTATTGCTGCCCTAACCCTTAAAAACTGAGGGATATTACTCAGTCATTTCTCTTGTTTCACAGGTCCATGTAAGGGAGAGGGCCTCTCAAACCTGGGAGCTGCCTTGCTGTACGGCAGATTATGAGGTAAGTGCTAACTTTTATTGCTGGGGTTAATAGAAGAAAACTCATAAAAAGTTGGGCACGTTATTTCATAGATTGGGACATATACGGAAGCCTTCATTGGAATTGGGCATTTTATATTCTTAAGACATAAAATCTCCTATGTACTGAGGAGACACTATGTGGGCAGCCTAGACGCAGGCACTGGGGCATAACAGTACTTGTGGTGGTTCACATCTCCCGGTGGTTTCATAAACAAATATGCCGACCGGGAGATTACTGCATTGGCGACGCCCACGATGGGCGGTACTAGAGGAGGCGGCTATTGGGTTGCGCGCCTTTTCTCCTTCACTTTCTGAGAACGGAAGGGAAGTTGTACAGTTGCTTTTCTTATTACTGTAGCAGAGAGGCAGTAGGATCTGTAATATCTTTTGGGTAAGCAGAGACGAGCAAGTAACTACTCTTGGTAATTGTAGCAGAGAGGCAGTAGGATCTGTAATATCTTTTTGGTAAGCAGAGACAAGCAAATAACTACTCTTGGTAATTGTAATAATAACCCCTTTCCACCAAGAACTAGACGACACATAGCTTGGGAGTCAACAACAACTTTTTCTTCAACCGGAAAAACAAACACTTTTTAAAAACAGTCTCCATAACAAGGGGTTTCCCAACTGAAACAGCAGGGAGTTTAAACAGTAACATACAGTTTAACATACATTTTAACCATTAGCCTAAAAAACAATTCCTGCATATTTCATAAGTGGCAAGGTTTGCCACAATGCTCCCCCAGAACCAAGCCGGCATACCCAGTCTGATCCCAACGGACTGGCTTGGGGAGGTCCGGAGGAGTGTTCACAGATCAAGGTTCAAGTTCAGTTTGTCTGGACAACCCGTCGGCGTTGCCGTTTTGCTTCCCAGGTCAGTAATGGATTGTTAAGTCAAACGGCTGCAGCGCCAAACTCCAGCGCAACAGCCGGGCATTGTCTCCGGATACCCTGTTCAGCCACACCAACGGGTTGTGATCTGTGAGCAGGGAAAATTGTTGTCCATATAGATATGGCTGAAGTTTCTTGAGGGCCCACACCACGGCCAGGCATTCCTTTTCGATGGCGGCGTAGCTAACTTCTCGGGGTAACAGTTTCCTGCTTAGGTAGGCCACAGGATGCTCGCCGCCATCAGCCCCGACTTGGCTCAGCACTACTCCCAATCCAAACATAGAAGCGTCTGTATGGATGAGAAAGCGTTTAGTTGGATCCGGGGCAGCATGGATAGTGGCATTTACGAGAGCGTTTTTCAGTTCTTGGAATGCTTGTTCACACTCTGGGCTCCAGGTAACAATCTTAGGAAGGTTTTTACGGGTGAGGTCGGTGAGGGGTTTGGCTAGGGTACTATAATTGGTACGAACTTCCTATAATAGCCTGCGGTACCTAGAAAGGCTAGCACTTGGGTCTTGGTACGGGGAGTGGGCCACTTGGCTATGGCCTCTACCTTGGCCGGTTCAGGCTTCTGCTGCCCGCTACCTACTCGGTGCCCTAGGTACTGGACCTCCGCCATCCCTATATGACATTTGCTAGGCTTAAGGGTTAATCCTGCCTCCCTAATGCGATCTAGGATCACCCCTATATGGTTCAAATGCTCGTCCCAGGAGCTGCTAAACATAGCTATGTCGTCTAAATTGGCGCATCCGTACTCTTGGGACCCATCCAGTAGCCGATCTACCATTCGCTGGAAAGTAGCCGGAGCATTCTTCATCCCGAATGGCATGACCTTGAATTGGTACAGGCCAAACGGGGTGACGAACGCTGATTTGGGGATGGCATCCTCGGCTAGTGGGACCTGCCAGTACCCCTTACACAGATCTATGGTGGTGAGGTACTGGCCTCGAGCCATTTTATCCAGGAGCTCATCTATCCGGGGCATAGGGTAGGCGTCAGACTGTTTTATCATTAAGTTTCCGGTAGTCTACGCATAAGCAGGTCATGCCGTCCCGCTTCAGCACTAGAACTACCGGCGAGGCCCAGGGGCTGTCCGAGTGCTCAATCACTCCTAACTGTAGCATCTCATCAATCTCCTTCCGCATATGTTCTCTCACCGATTCTGGTATGCGGTAAGGAGGTTGACGCATGGGGAGGTGACAAGGGATTTCTATCCTATGGGTGGTCAGTCGGGTATATCCAGGCATGTTGGAGAACGTGTCTCTTTTCCTGCAGTAGCTCTGCTATTTGAGCTCGTTCCCGAGGACTTAACCGCTCACCCAATTGTACCTCTCCCAGACCTTCGTTCCGGTTCTTCATTCCTAGGAGGTCGGGAAGAGGTAAACTGTCTGCTTCGTCCACGGCAGGGGCGCAAATAGCATTCACCTCCTCTGCGCGTTCATGGTACAGCTTCAACATATTTACATGGAGCATGCGTCTACCGCCTGCTCCAGTACATGGGCCGATCACATAGGTGGTGTCACAGATTTGTTCCACCACCTTGTAAGGGCCCTGCCAGGAGGCCTGCAGTTTATAATTTTTGACCGGTTTTAAGATTAGCACCTTCTGCCCAGTCTGAAAACTGCGGTCCGTGGCGCACCTATCATACCAACGGCGCTGACGGGTTTGAGCCGCCTGAAGGTTGGAGCGGACGGTCCGAGTCAGGGCCTCCAGGCGCTCCCTAAACTCCAGCACGTATGGTATGATAGGAGTACCGTCACTAGGGACTTCCCCCTCCCAATTCTCTCGGATTAAGTCTAGGGGACCCCGTACCCTCCTTCCGAATAATAATTTGAAGGGAGAGAACCCTGTGGACTCCTAAGGTACCTCCCGGTAGGCGAAAAGCAAATGGGGTAGAAACCGCTCCCAGTTCTTCTGAGTATCAGTGTTCCGTTAAACCGTTCACAGAGCCCATTAGACTGGGGGTGATAAGCGGAATTTACAATGGGTTTCACCCCACATGCTCTCCACAACTGGTGGGTAATCTCGGCTGTAAACTGGGTGCCCCGGTCCGAAATAATCTCCCGGGGAAATCCCATGCGGGAGAAGATTTTGATGAGGGCATCCGCCACGGTCTCGGCATGAATATTAGCCAGAGCCACCGCCTCGGGATATCGGGTGGCATAATCCACGACCGTGAGTATATACCTCTTCCCCGAGGGGCTAGGCTTGGCTAGGGGGCCAATGAGGTCCACTGCCACTCGACTAAAAGGCTCCTCTATTATGGGGAGGGAGTGTAGCTTCGCCTCAGAGTCAGGGCCTCCAGGCGCTCCCTAAACTCCAGCACGTATGGTATGATAGGAGTACCGTCACTAGTGACTTCCCCCTCCCAATTCTCTCGGATTAAGTCTAGGGGACCCCGTACCCTCCTTCCGAATAATAATTCGAAGGGAGAGAACCCCGTGGACTCCTGAGGTACCTCACGGTAGGCGAAAAGCAAATTGCGTAGAAACCGCTCCCAGTTCTTCTGAGTATCAGTGTTCCGTTAAACCATTCACAGAGCCCATTAGACTGGGGGTGATAAGCGGAATTTACAATGGGTTTCACCCCACATGCTCTCCACAACTGGTGGGTAATCTCGGCTGTAAATTGGGTGCCCCGGTCCGAAATAATCTCCCGGGGAAATCCCATCCGCCACGGTCTCGGCATGAATATTAGCCAGTGCCACCGCCTCGGAATATCGGGTGGCATAATCCACGACCGTGAGTATATACCTCTTCCCCGAGGGGCTAGGCTTGGCTAGGGGGCCAATGAGGTCCACTGCCACTCGACTAAAAGGCTCCTCTATTATGGGGAGGGAGTGTAGCTTCGCCTTATATCGGTCTCCTCTTTTCCCTACTCGTTGGCAGGTGTCACACGTCTGGCATTACTGCCTAATATCTTTGGTGATCCCTGGCCAAAAGAAATTCTGAGTTAGGCGGTGCTTTGTCCGACTAACTCCTAGGTGGCCTGACAGCGGAATATCGTGGGCAACCCGTAGCAGTTCTCGTCTATACCTCTGAGGTACTATTAACTGCTGAACGGACAGGGGAATAGATCCAGCCACTATCTTCTCTGCATACCTGTACAGTAACCCCTTGTCCCAACCGTACCTCTCTCCTTCCAACCCCGCCTGATTCTGGTCTACCTTATCCCTATATACTTGCAACGAGGGGTCAGTGGCCACTTCGCTACCAAACTCTAGTGGAGGGGCTCAAGAGACATTAGGGGGGTGATTGCTTACCTGAGCCTCAGAGTGATCAGCCAGTGTGTTGGTGCGGGCCTGTTGTTGGGTAACCACGGGCAGTGCTGCTTGTGGGGAGGTTCGGGGTGCAAACGCTGAAGTCAGCTCCCCTAAGTCGTTGCCCAAAATAACGTCTGCGGGCAAATTTTGCATAAGGCCCACTTCTACATTCCCTGACCCTGCTCCCCAATCCAAGTGTACTTTTGCCGTGGGAATCTTGTAAATGGCTCCCCCGGCCATCCGGACAGCTACACAGTGTACGGTGAGTTGATTGGTGGAAACTAAATGTTGCCGGAGCAAGGTTATGGTGGCCCCAGAGTCACGCAGCCCTTGGACACGTCGACCCTCCATATAGACCACCTGGCGGTGGCTTTGTAGGTTGTCCGAAGCGGCCTGTACTGGGTTTATCTTGTGTAAGATGCCCAAGGGTTCCTCGTGGAAGACTGCGGGTTGGGTCTGTAGTCGGGGCTCGTCCTGGTAGCAGTGTACAGCTGCCCGGTTGTTTGACAAGTTGTTCTGGTTGTTCCAGGTGGATCGGTTCTTGTTAGTGGGACAGTCTCTCTGAATGTGCCCTTGTTGATTACTAAGATGGCAACGGATAGCTGATCGAGTCTGGTATCGGGGAGGGGGTGGGTGGATTCCCCCTCCAGGACGGGGTAGCAGAGGTGTGGGGGTTGGGGTGACCCCAATACTGGAGCGTTGCTGTGTTCATTGAGCTCTCCGAGCGTCTTGGTATTCGTTGGCCAAGGTCGCTACGGTATGTACCGTGCACGGTTTTTGATCTCTCAGCCAGTTTTACAATTCGGTGGACACCCCTTAGAAGAATTGCTCCATCAACAGGAGTTGTAAAAGGTCTTCCAACTGGGTGACTTGGGCTGCCTGCAACCAGCCTTTAGCGGCCCTGATTAGCCGATGCGCCAGCTCATTGTGGGTATCCTTCTTCAGGTCTCTGAACCGCTGTCGGTATGCCTCCGGGGTAATAGCATACCTAGTCAGCATGACCTGTTTTACCTTCTGGTAGTCCCTGCTGACCACATCTGGTATGGTGCGGTAGGCTTCAGCGGCCCGCCCGGATAACTTGCCAGCCAGTAGGGGAACTTGGTCAGCGGTACTAATATTATGCAGTTGGCATAATCGCTCAAAGTCCTGTAGGTACCCATCGATATCCTCCGTGTCGGTATGATCCTTGAATGAGTGGTAGGGAATCTTAGCTTTCCCTGTACCAGCACTGGAGTGTACTGGTAGCCCCTCTCCGGGTCTCGGGGTGGTTTGTCGGGTCACCATCAAGTACTCCTGTACGTCTGCTGATGTCCGTGTCAGGAGCTCCTCCGAATGGGGTAGCGGAAAAAAAGCCAACCGGGGCCGCATCTCTTTTTGGAATTCGGTTTCGTTGTTCGCCATGGGTACGGCTGTACCTGCTACCCGTTCTCCCTCCATAAGCTCCGCAATCAGCCTTGCTTTGGTTTTATTGCTGGCAATAATTCCTCTCGCCTTCAGTAATTCCTTCAATGCAGTTCTTTTTAGTCTGGTATAATCTGTCCCCATTCACCGTCCGTTAATATATATCACATGTCCTACGACTTGCTGTGTGGTTTGAATCCCGTCGCTTGCCACCAATTGTAGCAGAGAGGCAGTAGGATCTGTAATATCTTTTGGGTAAGCAGAGACAAGCAGGTAACTACTCTTGGTAATTTAATTGTAGCAGAGAGGCAGTAGGATCTGTAATATCTTTTTGGTAAGCAGAGACAAGCAAATAACTACTCTTGGTAATTGTAATAATAACCCCTTTCCACCAAGAACTAGACGACACATAGCTTGGGAGTCAACAACGACTTTTTCTTCAACCGGAAAAACAAACACTTTTTAAAAACAGTCTCCATAACAAGGGGTTTCCCAACTGAAACAGCAGGGAGTTTAAACAGTAACATACAGTTTAACATACATTTTAACCATTAGCCTAAAAAACTATTCCTGAATAGTTCATAAGTGGCAAGGTTTGCCACAATTACACATTCTCAAATTTAACATGCGTATATAGGACCGGGGACCGACTTCTGCAGCTGCTGCTGAGTTCTGGATCTGATAGTGTGGGAACGCTTTTGCTCAGAGGGAGTTGGTTATAGCGGTAAGGTAGGCACCTCAGCAAAGTACTGCTGAGGTGTAGAGGTGATTGCAGTGTTATTTAAGCCTTTCTGTCCTCTTTATACTTAAATAAAAAAGGATAATAGTTACTGTTTTAAAATTTAAAGTGACAGTAACGTTTTTGTATGTTTCAATTTTTATTAAAACATTCAAACTTTTTATTGATAAATTGATTCATTGTGAATCAGAATGAACCAAGAGGCCATGCAAAGTGTCACTTTGTGTTTTGATGCCAATGTGGAACCACCAATCCCTTTCTGTTCCTCATGTATTGAGAGGACTCTATACCATAGGGATAGACTTTTTTCTGAGCCAACATTTTCCAAAGAGGATGCTGTTCAGGAATCTAATGACAATGTTCAATATATGCCGCAGCTCTCTCCTCAGACGTCCCAAATGACAGCGACACCATGTTAGTTGTTAATCCTTAAGAATCCAGTAAGCTAAACAAATATTTTGATGTACCTTCCTTGGTGGAGGTTTTTCCTGTACCAGATCAAGCTACTGAGATCATTGCTAAGGAATGGGAGAGACCCCTTTCCATTTTTCTCCTCCTATATTTTAAAAAAATGTTTCCCATAGCGGACTATTATCAAGGAGTCTTGGAAAAGTTTCCACTCTGGCCGAGAGAACTACTATACCCATAGAGGATAGATGTGCCTTTAAGGACCCTATGGATACAAAAAATTAGAGGGGTTACTTAAGAAGATGTATGTACACCAGGGGTTACAATAGCAACCTGCAGTGTGCATTGCTACTGTCACTAGCACGGCGGCATATTGGTTTGATGCGTTGTCTGATGCCATCAGGACAGACACTCCCCTTGATGAGATTCAGCATAGGATAAAGGCTTTTAAGTTAGCTAATTCCTTTATTACTTATGCTTCCCTACAGGTTATCAAACTGGGAGCAAAAATATCAGGTTTTACTGTTCTAGCCCGCAGAGCCTTATGGCTAAAGCCTTGGTCTGCGGATGTGTCCTCTAAATCTAAACTTTTGGTGATTCCCTAAAAGGGAAAGACCTTGTTTGGGCCAGGTTTAACAGAAATAATCTAATATTACGGGAGGAAAGGGTCATCTCCCTCAGGATAAGAGAAACAAGCAAAAGGGACACCAGAGTAATTTTCGTTCCTTTTGAAATTTCAAGGGAAATTCTGCCTCTTCCAAGCAAGATCAGTCTAAACCTTCCTGGAGACCCAATCAGTCTTGTAATAAAGGAAAACAATCCAAGAAGCCTGCTATTGAGTCAGACAGCATGAATGGTCTGCCCCCGATCCGGGACCGAATCTTGTAGGGGGCAGGCTTTCCTTCTTCGCTCAGGCTTGGGTTCGAGATGTTCAGGATCCCTGGGCAGTAGACATAGTGTCCCAGGTATACAAACTAGAGTTCAAGAGTTTTCCTCCCAGAGGCAGGTTTCTGCTTTCAAGATTATCTGTAGTAAAATCAGAAGAATGGAAAACAGCACACCTCTATCTTTCGTGGGGCACGGAGTGACAGACTTGCCAGGTCTCTGTAGCATCCACAAACTTCAAAATAGTATGCTTGGACCCAGGATAAGATAATAAAGGTCTTTTAATGAAGTTGGTGGCTGGAGTTTTTTTGAAGTTTGAAGATTATCTGTAGACCAGACAAAAAGAGAGGCGTTCTTACACTGTGTAAGAGACCTCTTCGACCTGGGAGTAATAGTTCCTGTTCCGAGGCAGGAACAGGGTCTGGGATTTTATTCTAATCTGTTTGTGGTTCCCAAAAAAAGAGGGAACCTTCAGGCCAATTTTAGATCTCAAGAGTCTAAACAAATTTCTCAGAGTACCGTCCTTCAAGATGGAAACTATTAGTTCCATTCTCCCTTTTGTCCAAGAGGGTCAGTTTATGACAACAGTGGATTTAAAGGATGCGTACCTGCATGTTCCCATTCACCGGGATCATCACAACTTTCTAAGGTTTGCCTTTCTAGACAAACACTTCCAATTCGTGGCTCTTTCTTTCGTGCTAACCACAGCTCCCAGAATTTTCTCAAAGGTTCTGGGATCCCTACTGGCGGTGCTCCGATTATGGGGCATTGCAGTGGCGCCTTATCTGGATGACATCCTGGTCCAGGCGCCACATCTTTTCAATAAGCAAGGTCCCATATGGAAATGTTGTTATCCTTCCTGCTGTCGTGAGTGAGCTCGTCTCGGGTGCAGTAATAAAGAGGTCCAGACCAGATATTTATCAATCAAACAAGGGCTCACCTCAGGAGAGGTAATCTTTATTACACTGTTGCAACAGTTTCCCAGCACAAAACACAACAACGTAAGACTAACTCATTTTCATATACATGCATTTTTATACTATTACAGTAACTTACAAAGCAGAGAGCTAATTGGCTGATAATGATTGGCCAATAAATCTCACGTGATTAGTGGTTGCTAACAAAAACTGGTTCTCTATGTTAGAATTAGTAAGATATGCTTTCTTGGAATTTGGCCAGAGACTAATTGGGTTGGAAAAATAATACTAGACAAAGAGGCCTTGATTTTAAGACATTTAGAAAACAATCTATGAGAAAAAGCCAAAACAAAGTTATATGTATGTGTAACTTATTAGGTTAGAAGCAAGTTGTTAGAAAAATGCAGATACGTAGCTTATTATGTTATAAATGAATTGCTGGAAAATACAGAAGTAATATATCTGCAGTTTCAGAGACGAGTTCAGTAAAAGAAAAGGAAAAGTTTGGTTAGACATATAAAATAATGAAAATAGAATAAGCAGCTCATAACACTGCAATCTCACGGATGGAAGGTAAATTTGGAAAAGAGCTCCTTAGTTCCAAATACAAGGGTAACTTTCTTGGGAACCATAATAGATTCCCTATAAATGAAGATTTTTCTGACAGAAGTCAGGAAATCAAAGATTTTCGATTCTTGTCTAGCACTTCAGTCCGCTCCTCGACCATCTGTGGCTCAATGCATGGAGGTAATCGGGCTGATGGTGGCGGCAATGGACTTCATCCCGTTCGCTTGTTTCCACCTCAGACCTCTGCAGTTAAACATGCTCAGTCAGTGGAACAGAGATTATGTGGATTTGTCTCCACAAATTCTACTGGAGCAGGATACAAGGATTCTCTTCAATGGTGGTTGTCTCAGGATCATCTCTCCCAGGGAACCTGCTTTCACAGACCCTCCTGGGTGATTGTGACAGACGCCAGCCTTCTAGGATGGGGAGCAGTCTGGGACTCCCTAAATGCTCAGGGAGTTTGGACTCAGTCTGTTCTGCCTATATAGATTCTGGAGCTGAGAGCGATCTTTAATGCTCTTCTGGCCTGGCCCCAGTTAGCCTCGGCCCAGTTTATCGGGTTCGAGTCGGACAACATAACTTCAGTGGCTTACATCAATCATCAGGGAGGAATGCAGAATTCCTTAGCAATGACCGAGGTAGCCAAAATAATTTGGTGGGCGGAGACCCACTCTTGCTGTCTGTCGGCGATCCACATCCCAGGGGTGGACAAGTGGGAGGCGGACTTCCTGAGCAGGCAGATTTTTCACCCGGGGGAATGAGAACTCCATCCGGAAGTATTTTCCAGCCTGATCCTCAAGTGGGGTCAGCCGGAATTGGATCTCATGGCATATCGACAGAATGCCAAGCTTCCGAGGTACGGGTCGAGATCCAGGGACCCTCAGGCTGTACTGATAGACACCCTGGCAGTACCTTGGACCTTCAGTCTAGCATATCTATTTCCTCCGTTCGCTCTTCTTCCTCGGGTCATTGCTCGAATCAAGCAGGAGAGGGCATCGGTGATCCTCATTGCACCGGCTTGTCCTCGCAGGATTTGGTATGCAGATCTGAACATGTGGTCTCTTCCACCTTGGAAACTTCCGTTGAGGAAGGACCTTCTACTTCAAGGGCCCTTCCTTCATCCAAATCTAGTTTCTCTGAAGCTGACTGCTTGGAGATTGAACGCTTCATTTTATCCAAGTGGGGATTTTAGGAATCGGTCATAGAGATTGAGGCTCGTAAACCTGTAACTAGAAAGATTTACCACAAGATATGGCGTAAATCTCTCTATTGGTGTGAATCCAAGGGCTATTCTTGGAGTAGAATTAGGATTCCTAGAATTTTGTCATTTCTCCAAGAAGGTTTGGAGAAAGGATTTTCGTCAAGTTCCCTAAAGGGTCAAATTTCTGCCTTATCGATTTTGTTACATAAGCGTCTAGCGGACGTACCAAACGTGCAATCTTTTTGTCAGGCCTTGGTCAGGATCAGGCCTGTGTTTAAGCCAGTTACTCCTCCCTGCAGTCTTAATTTAGTTCTTAAGGTTCTTCAAGGGGGTCCGTTTGAGCCTATGCATTCCTTAGATATTAAGTTGTTATCTCGGAAAGTTTTGTTTCTTGTTGCTATTTCTTCTGCTCGTAGGGTGTCAGAGCTCTAGGCATTGCAGTATGAGTCTCCTTACCTTATTTTTCATTCAGATAAGGTGGTTTTACGTACTAAATTAGGATTTCTCCCTAAAGTAGATTTAGACCAGGAGATTGTTGTTCCTTCCTTGTGTCCGAATCCTTCTTCTCAGAAGGAACGGCTTCTGCACAATCTAGACGTGGTACGTGTATTAAAATTCTTTTTGCAGGCGACTAAGGATTTTCGTCAGTCTTCTGCTCTATTTGTGGTTTTCTCTGGGAAACGTAAGGGACAGAAAGCTACGGCTACTTCTCTCTCTTTATGGCTGAAGAGTATCATTCGCTTTGCCTATGAAACTGCTGGACAGCAGCCTCCTGAGAGAGTTACGGCTCACTCTACGAAGGCTGTTTCCTCTTCCTGGGCATTCAAAAATGAAGCTTCTGTGGAACAGATTTGCAAGGCTGTAACTTGGTCCTCTCTTCACACTTTCTAAATTCTATAAATTTGACACTTTTGCCTCGACTGAGGCCGCTTTTGGGAGAAAGGTTCTTCAAGCAGTGGTGCCTTCTATTTAGGTTCCCTGTCTTGTCCCTCCCTTATAATCTGTGTACTCTAGCGTGGGTATTGATTCCCAATAGCGATTAGGTGATCCGTGGACTCATTGTGTCATTGGAAAGAAAACAAAATTTATGCTTACCTGATAAATGTATTTCTTTTTTGACACGAGTCCACGGCCCGCCCTGTTCTTAAGACAGGTTGTTGGTATGTTTATAAACTTCAAACACCTTTGCACCTTGTTGCTTCCTTTCTCTCTTTTACTTTGGTCGAATGACTGGGGTTAGAGGGAAGGGAGGTGACATTTAACATCTTTGCTGTGGCGCTCTTTGCCGCCTCATGCTGGGCAGGAGTGATATTCCCAATAGTAATTAGATGATCCATGGATTCATTGTGTCAAGAAATAAATACATTTATCAGGTAAGCATAAATTTTGTTTTTGATACAATTATGATACACATTGATACATTCCCTTGTTGTTACACATAGTTTGAGGGAGGGGCTTAAGAAGCAATTTTCTCAGTGCAGGAATAACAACTGAGGTTTGTGATAAGAGAATTTGTTTTTCACTAGCAAGGATTGATGTTCTGCAAATGGTCCCACTATTACTACACTATATGTTTATTATTGCACTGTATAATATTAACACAGGATTAGTAACTATGAGCATTCACAATGTATTTGTTTTTTCTATGGTTGCTATGGCAACAGTTGTACGTTTTTGTTTTGTTTTTTCACAGTGGGTGGGGTTTCAATGGGTATAAAATGTTTGATCCACTCTGTACAATTGTTGGTCTGATGAAGGGGGTAAGTAGGAAAATGTGTGAGCAGCTTAGTGGTGATATCAAGCTTTGCAGCCTCCACCTATACCTACCCAGGTTAGATTCCAGGGATGGAACCCAGCTGTATCTATAATATAATAGACAGAACTAAGAATAAGGGTAGGGGACGTAGATATCATTTTCTGTCCATGCCCACTCCAGGGAGAGGGTATCTCCTGTTATGTGTAGGATAGATTGCGCCAAGATAGATTTACTTTTGAAAATAGTTGTTACTTTAGACAGTCTAAAATACAATTAAATATAAAACAAAGCATAGTCTTTTTGTAAAATTTATATGATAGCAAAACATAACATGTATAAACAACAACAGTTCACAAAGTAAAGCCTTTAGCATGTATTAACTGTGTCCATCCAGTAATTTAATGTTGTAAAATATACCCTGCACAGTTAGCATTAGTGGCTAGTGCTGCACTAGCAAATTCCTCTGTGTGGTATAGTGAGGTGCAAGTCTGGAGAGACTGATCTGTGTATGTAATTTGTTCTTTAGGTATTGACCTGTGAGCTTCTGTTATAAGATGCACCGAAAACATCCAGAACTTCCTGCTCTGTATTTGCTACATTGTTTTCTTGCACATTGGTGTATCGAACAAACTTCTATTTGTATCAGCTGCACCTTAAAGAACTGAAGCACCAAGATTTATTACTTTAATACAAAATTACTCCAGAGCTCTGAAGAGGTTTGTGGGGAGCACTTTTATACAGCAGAATGGTGCACATTGATGCAACACACTTTATACATGTCACTGTAAAGGAACCATCCTGAAAGTGAAGCACAAGCAACCAGCTCTGACAGGAGAATATGGAAGGTTTTACACAGCTGCCTCTTGAAGTTAAGACATGTAATACAAGATCTCTCTTCCCCAAGAATGGAGCATGTACCTCCCACCTAAATAAGCCACTGAGCAAGGACTAGCGCACATTGTTGTGAGATCCTAGCCTGACTGACAATCCCCGGCTGATGAGCGACTGCTGTGGTAGCAACTGATGAACAGGCTGTGCTGTGACTGCATATGCATGGACCTATAGGCATCTGGTTATAGCAAGGCAAGTTTATTTGTATATGTAGAAGTGTATATGTATCTCAGCTGCTTGTAAATAAGTCTTATGCAAATAATAATAAAAAAAAAAATATATATATATATATAGACACATACTCTGTATATGTATATTTCTCAGCTACTGCTAGAATAAGGTACCTATATGTTAGCGAAGAACATGGCCATAAATTCTAATATACTGTTCATATTTCAGTTGCTGCTAGGGAAGGACCCCTGTATATTAGTGGATAACATGGCTATATATATATATAATATATGTGTATGTATGTATTGTATGCATCACAACTGCTGCAGTAGGGCCTGTATATTAGGCATTAACATGTGTATATATGTAAATTGTATGTATCTCCACTGCAGATAATTTGCTTCCTGTTGTAGTAGTGGGAAGACACATATAATAAGGGATTTCATGAATGTCTAAGACATGCATACAGCTACCCTGATGGTTTGTTAAAGGGACATTAAACACTAAATAAATGCTAGATAGAATGATGCATACAAAGAAGAGAATAGTCTGAGAATATCATGTACATGTATTTTTTAAAGTTTAATTGGTTGTTTAACTATTGACAAAATTAAGTGTAACATTTTAGTCTCTATAAAACAATGGGGGCTGCCATGTTGTAACTTAGGTTACCTTCTCTGCTTTGGCCAATTAGGGACAGTTACAAATAAGTCACTAGAGTGTGCAGCCAATGGCTGTGTGGAATATAACAATGTTATGCACTTCCATTTCTAGCAGGGACTGAAATGCTCATGATTTCAGAATAGAATTACAGGAAAATGGCACAATATAAATAATGAAAGTACATTGCAGAATTGTTTTGATATATAAACTTTATCATTTTATATTGCCATCTCAAAGTGTTTAATGTCCCTTTTAGATATATAGTTACAATATCTAACTTCTATATGTAATAATACTTCTTATAGATAAGTACTTGTATAATGCAGCTTAATGACCAGTATATGTTACATGTCAGCACTTTAAAGCTCACCATACCTTAGATTATTTGCATACACCGTTGATGGAACATGCAGCTCAGCATGTGTTATATTATGTACATACACTATTGGTGCAGTATACAGCTTGGCATAACTTATATTATACACATTCCCAACATATCAGGTATTGGTGTTACTAGGTACACCTTGCACTAATTTACTATATGCTCCATAGTAGGCATGTGTCAGTAGTGAAACAATGTTTCCAATACAATCTAATTGTGAATATCTCTACGTAAATAAAGTTTTATGTAGACCATCTACTGATGCCTACACTAAATGGTCAAAAGCAACTCAGTACATTGTCGGCATATGGTTGACCATAATGCCTTCAGAGACCCATCCATGCATATTTTCCACATGAGGACAGTACTGGAATTTTTCACCATTTCTCCTGCCATATTGGTACAAGATAAAGATCTTCCTACATGATAATGGATTTTGCATTACAGTTTATCCCCCATAATATCCCCCCGCAGCTACAGGTGACATAATACCATTTGACATTCAGTTCCTGAGTGGCTTAAGCAACAAGTCTGGCTAAGTAGGACATGCAAGAGGTCTTCACATTTTGCAGTAATCTTTATTTGTCATGATCACTTAGTTTGTTCAGCCTCCCAGATTGCAGCTTCTCTGCACTGGGGCCATTTGCTTTCTAATCAATGAAGAATATAAGCGCAAGTGGGAATCTCTGAAGAGGAGCAATGCTACGTACTGATTGCTTACTCAGGTGGACTACAGCTACCATAATATTTGTCCATCAGTTCAGCTCCTTGTGGTATAGTCAATTCCAATACGGTGTGCCAGGTCTGCCAGACACTCCCCTTTATAAACAGAACTCACCCCACAATTCTCTTTGTGTCTTTAAAGACTTTCCTGCAGCTGACAGAAAATGTATATGTTTATTACACATATAATACAAGGTATATATATATATATATATATATATATATTAAAATGACCGTAAACCCATTTACCCATATGATTTATCCTTTACGTATATCAATAACAAAGGAATAACATACCTATCACATACATGAAAGCTGGACTGTGTGTTTTCTTCTGTAGATGTAAAAAATATCAGGGGCTGATTTTCAGTATACTTATTTATTTCTCCCTCATCATACATGACATTACTAAGTTACAGGTGACATAACATCCCGATTGACATCCCTGATCTCACAATACCATGTGGTTTATTTTTGTAGAGTAATATCATGTCTATTGGTCGCTGAAGGACATTTCATGCACAGTAGAGTTTTGTGCTGTCAGTTTGTGTCATGTTTTGTAGCAAGCCTTGAACGTGCTATAGTGGCAATTGGTGAGGCCATTTGTAAGCTGTTTTGTTCTAAGCAGTGTATATAGGGCAGGTCTGGTGCAGCCTTTTTGTTGGTTGTTGAACTTGCAGTGCTAGTTTGGCATTGACTTTTGTTTATGGTGTTTGTGATATCAGCAATGTTATGATATAGGATGTTATGTGATATGTCATGTCATGAATGTCAATGATATTTCAAAGGATGGACAAATAGAAGGTGAAAGGCTATACCCCAGCATGCCATGTAATAATATGCCCATGATGCATCTACTGATGTAGCATACAGTCAAGTATGTTTGTATGTGCCAGTCATATATCAATGTTCCTTTGTATGGCATCTAATGCAACATACATACAGCCCCATATGCAGCTTATTAATATACCCATATTTGCCGTCTACTTATTTGACATACAGCCTAGTATGCACCATGTATGCCATGTATTTATATGCCAATGTATGATATCTACTGATGTGACATACAGCCCAATATGCTATGTATTAATATGCCCATGTATGTCTTCTACCAATGGGACATACTGCCCAGTATGCAATTTTTCCATGTATAGCATCTACTGATGGGACATACTGCCCAGTGTTATGTATTAATATGCCAATGTATACCATCTACTGATGTGGCATACAGACCAGTGTGCCATGTATTAATATTCCCATGTATGAAATCTACTGATGTGACATATAGCCCAGTATATGATATATTAATATGTTCATGTTAATTTTCCAATGTATGCCATCTACTGATGGGACATATAGCCCAGTATTCCATGTAGTAACTTTCCTAGGAATAGCATACAATTCTATATTCACATTCTCCCATTTGAACACTAAGATATTGGGTGAGACAGGCACACAGTTTTGTAGGTTAGGGATTTGGAGCAAACTGGTGTCGCAAAAGAGCTGTTATTTCAACCAGGGCACCGCCCGACAACTGCCCTTATAAGGGCAAATCCTAACCAGAATCTGGACCAGAGAGCTCCTGAACATGCCATCAAGAGAACACTAGGCTTCTCTCAGACCCCCAATCTGAACTCACACTCTCATTAGAGGGACCAGGGAGGGTCACATAGATACACAGCAAGATAGTTGGGCCTTAGTTTAATTCTGAGGAGGATCAGTTATGTACATGGTAATATATGAATGCAAGGCAGCACCTGATTTAATGTATCTGAAAGATATCAGAAATGATCATGTTCACATTCTTATACAACCAAATGTATCATGTCTATTATACATTATGTAGATAAAAATATGCAGACATGTCCACATATGCAAATAAACATTTGCTGTTTATTAAGTGGAGGGTCTAGCACCCATTTACCCATATGATGTATCCTTTACTTATATCAAAAACAAAACAAAAATTCCCTATCCCATATATGAAAGCTGGGCTGTGTGTTTTCTTCCTTAAATATACAAATATCAGGGGCTGATTTTCAGTAAACTTATTTATTTTTTCCCTCATCATACATGACATCATTTCTACATTGCAGGTGACATAACATCCTGAGTGACATCACTGATCTCACAATACCATGTGGTTTATTTTGTATTGTCATGTTGTCTATTGGCCGCTGAAGGACATTTCATGCACAGTAGAGTTTTGTGCAGTCAGTTTGTGTCATGTTTTGTAGCAAGCCTTTAACGTGGTATAGTGGCAATAGGTGAGGGCATTTGTACGGTGTTTTGTTCTAAGCAGTGTATATAGGGCAGGTCTGGTGCAGCCTTTTTGTTGTTGAACTTGCAGTGCTAGTTTGGCATTGACTTTTGTTTATGGTGTTTGTGATATCAGCAATGTTATGATATAGGATGTTATGGGATATGTCATGTTTCGAATGTCAATGAAATTTCAAAGGATAGGCAAATAGAAGGTGAAAGGATAAAGTCCAGAATGCCATGCAGTGGTATGCCCATGTTGCATCTACTGATGTAGCATACAGTCAAGTATGTTCATGTATGCCAGTAATGTATCAATGTTCCTTTGTATGGCATCTACTGATGCAACATATGTGCAGCCCCAAATGCAGCTTATTAATATAACCCTATATGCCATCTACTTATGCGACATACAGCCTAGTATACACCATGTATGCCATGTATTTATATGCCATCTACTGATGGGACATACTACCCAGTATGCAATTTTTGAGTTTGCCCATGTATACCATCTACTGAACAGACCAGTATACCATGTTTTAATATTCCTGTGTATTCCATCTACTGATGGGACATATAGCCCAGTATGTCATTTATTAATATTCCCATGTATGAGATCTTCTGATGTGACATACAGACCAGTATGCCATGTATTAATTTGCTTGTGTATACCATCTACTGATGTGACATACAGAGCAGCATGCCATGTATTAATATAACTGTGTATGTAATCTACTGATGTAACATAGAGACCAGTGTGCCATGTATTAATATTCCCATGTATGACATCGACTGATGTGACATATAGCCCAGTATATGATATATTAATATGTTAATGTTTATTTTCCAATGTATGCCATCTACTGATGAGACATACAGTACAGAATTGTATGCATTATTGTCTTCTACTGATGGGACATATAGCCCAGTATTCCATGTAAAAATGTGCCCATGTATAACCTACAATTCTATATTCACATTTTCCCGTTTAAACACTAAGATTTTGGGCCAGAAAGGCACAAAGTGTTCTAGGTTAGGGATATGGAGCAATCTGGTGTCATAAACGAGCTGTGATCGCTTCAATCAGGGAACTGCCCTACAACTGCCATTATAAGTGCAAATCCGAACCAGAATCTGGACCAGAGAGCTCCTGAGAACGCCATCAAGGGAACACTAGGCTTCTCTCAGATCCCCAATCTGTACTCACGTTCTCAGAGGGATCAAGGAGGGTCACATAGTTACACAGCAAGATAGTTGGGCCTTAGTTTAATTATGAGGATCAGTTATGTACATGGGAATATATGAATGCAAGGCAGCACCTGATGTATCTGAAAGATAACAGATATTATCATGTTTACATTCTTACACTTCCAAATGTACCATGGCTATATTACCTTATACACTATGTGGATAAGAGTTTCAGACATGTCCACATATTCAAATAAAAGTGTGTCTGTATAGATGAGTATCAGTGAGGTGTATAGGGTGCTGTTTAAGGGGAGAGTCTAGCAGATGTGTCAGACTGTATTGGGAGGGACAATTCTGCACAGAGATGAACTGATGGACTTTCAAAGGGTCCATCTCAGTAAGTGTATAACATCGCTGCCCTTCTGGGACAATCCACTGTGACTGATGTTCTTCACCGATTGAAAGCAGATGGTGCCACTACAGTGAAACTGTGCTCTGAGTGGCTGAACAGAGAGACTGTGCCAAACAAATCCTACTGCAGAATGTGTCATGCATGTCCTTTACCACAGACCTTACTGGCTACAATGCATAAGCCACTGGAATACCTATCTGCATCAGGGCAATCTATCAGGTGCTATGTATTACTATGCTCATGTATGCGATCTACTGATGTGACATACAGACCTTTATGCCATCTATTAATATGTTCCTGTATGCCATCTATTGATGTGACATGCAGACCTTTATGCCATTTAATATTATGCCAATGTATGCCATCTACTGATGTGACATGCAGACCTTTATGCCATCTACTGATGTGACATACAGACCTTTATGCCATCTATTAATGACATACAGACCTTTATGCTATATTTTAAAATGCCCATGTATGTCAAATACTGATGTGACATACAGACCTTTATGTCTTGTATTAATATGACCATGTTTTGTTATATACTGATGTGACACACGGACATTTATGCCATCTATTAATATGCCCATGTTTTGCCATCTACTGATGTGACATATACATGTATGCCATCTCTTAACATGCCCATGTATGCCATCTACTGATGTGACATACATACCTTTATACTATCTATTAATATGCCCATTTAAGCAATATTTTGATGTGACATACTGACCTTTATGCCATCTATTATTATGCCCATGTATGCCATCTAGTATTGTGACATATAGCACAGTATACCATGTATTAATATGCCCATTTATGCCATCTACTGATGTGACATACCAACCTTTGTCATGTATTAATATGCCCATGTAGACCATCTAGTAATGTAACATACAGTCCAGTATGTCGTCTTCTGTGTTAACATACTATATGCTATCAATATACCTGTGTATTCCATCTCCTAAACAGCCCAGTACTCCAAGTAATATGGCCATGTATTAATATGCTTTGTACGTCATATACTGATGATATACAGCTTAATAGGCTATATATTTATTTGCCCATGTATGTAATCTGACACAACATACAGGCCAATATACCATGTATTAATGTGCATTTTGTATGCCATTTACTGAAGCAACATTTAACCCAGTATGCCATGTACTAACATCTGATGTAATCCCAGTATACTATGTAATAATATGTCTGCAATCTACTTACCACCCAATATGCCAGGTTTTAATACAAGCTTGTGATGTTTCCCTCCCTATCTATGTGCTGTAATTAGCGCACTGTGCATTGGATCATGTCAAGTCTATAGTAATACTAATATGAATATGGTGCAATAAGTAACAATATATTATGTATACTGTGATATACCAGTCACTGATACATTATGTGCAATACATGCCCATTTATACCTTATAATTATGCAATAGACATCAGCTGTTTATTATGTATATGCACATATATATACCACCTGCTGATGCTGTATACTGTGTAATATATTTATGAATACTCTCATTAGGTATAAAGCAGAAAGCCCATCATAATCTATATAACATGTGAAGGCCCAAAAGCGTGCAGTGCAGTATATATCCCCTTATGACACAATTTATTTGTACATAGTACACACTGTGTAGCCATTTGCAATGCTGTGTGTGTGTGTGTATGTGTATATATATATATATATATATATATATATATATATATATATATATATATATATATATATATATATATATTAGTCCCATCTAATCATCATCTGAGACAGTTTATTAAGTCCTTCAATGTTTAAGACTTTGATTCCCTTACTATGTGACCCTAGAACTTCTGTAAATCTGTTCCCTGAATCTAACACTTATTTTATGTTGTGTTCATTATTTACTCACTGTTGTGTTTTGTTTTTGTTTGTTTTTCTTGTAAAAATTAATGTGGAAATACAACCAACTTTGGGAGAGAGCCAGGTCAGAAAATAGGCACTGTTACCAATGGTGTTCCCAGATAAGACGGCGGGCAGACGTGTGCATATAAGTAAAGTAGGGGTAAGTGTGATTACTCAATTTTATTTGTATAACTTTCATCCCAAACATTACTATCATTTCTCCAACATAGGTGTGTCCGGTCCACGGCGTCATCCTTACTTGTGGGATATTCTCCTCCCCAACAGGAAATGGCAAAGAGCCCAGCAAAGCTGGTCACATGATCCCTCCTAGGCTCCGCCTACCCCAGTCATTCTCTTTGCCGTTGTACAGGCAACATCTCCACGGAGATGGCTTAGAGTTTTTTAGTGTTTAACTGTAGTTTTTATTATTCAATCAAGAGTTTGTTATTTTAAAATAGTGCTGGTATGTACTATTTACTCTGAAACAGAAAAGAGATGAAGATTTCTGTTTGTAAGAGGAAAATGATTTTAGCAACCGTTACTAAAATCGATGGCTGTTTCCACACAGGACTGTTGAGAGGAATTAACTTCAGTTGGGGGAAACAGTGAGCAGACTTTTGCTGCTTGAGGTATGACACATTTCTAACAAGACCATGTAATGCTGGAAGCTGTCATTTTCCCTATGGGATCCGGTAAGCCATTTTTATTACATAAAGAAAAAAGGGCTTCACAAGGGCTTTTAAGACTGTAGACTTTTTCTGGGCTAAAACGATTTATATATAAGCATATTTTATACCCCATAGCCTTGAGGAATTATTTTAATCTTGGGAACTATGTAAAATAACCGGCAGGCACTGTATTGGACACCTTATTCTCTAGGGGCTTTCCCTAATCATAGGCAGAGTCTCATTTTCGCGCCTCTATTGCGCACTTGTTTTTGGGAAGCATGACATGCAGATGCATGTGTGAGGAGCTCTGATACATAGAAAAGACTTTCTGAAGGCGTCATTTGGTATCGTATTCCCCTTTGGGCTTGGTTGGGTCTCAGCAAAGCAGATACCAGGGACTGTAAAGGGGTTAAATATAAAAACGGCTCCGGTTCCGTTATTTTAAGGGTTAAAGTTTCTAAATTTGGTGTGCAATACTCTTAAGGCTTTAAGACACTGTGGTGAAATTTTGGTGAATTTTGAACAATTCCTTCATACTTTTTCACATTTGCAGTAATAAAGTGTGTTCAGTTTAAAATTTAAAGTGACAGTAACGGTTTTATTTTAAAACGTTTTTTGTACTTTGTTATCAAGTTTATGCCTGTTTAACATGTCTGAACTACCAGATAGACTGTGTTCTGTATGTGGGGAAGCCAAGGTTCCTTCTCATTTAAATAGATGTGATTTATGTGACACAAAATTTAGAGAAAATGATGCCCAAGATGATTCCTCAAGTGAGGGGAGTAAGCATGGTACTGCATCATCCCGTCCTTCGTCTACACCAGTCTTGCCCACTCAGGAGGCCCCTAGTACATCTAGTGCGCCAATACTCCTTACTATGCAACAATTAACGGCTGTAATGGATAATTCTATAAAAAACATTTTAGCCAAAATGCCCACTTATCAGCGAAAGCGCGACTGCTCTGTTTTAGAAAATACTGAAGAGCATGAGGACGCTGATGATATTGGTTCTGAAGTGCCCCTACACCAGTCTGAGGGGGCCAGGGAGGTTTTGTCTGAGGGAGAAATTTCAGATTCAGGGAAAATTTCTCAACAAGCTGAACCTGATGTGATTACATTTAAATTTAAATTGGAACATCTCCGCGCTCTGCTTAAGGAGGTGTTGTCTACTCTGGATGATTGTGAGAATTTGGTCATTCCAGAGAAATTATGTAAAATGGACAAGTTCCTAGAGGTCCCGGGGCCCCCCGAAGCTTTTCCTATACCCAAGCGGGTGGCGGACATTGTAAATAAAGAATGGGAAAGGCCCGGTATACCTTTCGTCCCTCCCCCCATATTTAAAAAATTGTTTCCTATGGTCGACCCCAGAAAGGACTTATGGCAGACAGTCCCCAAGGTCGAGGGGGCGGTTTCTACTCTAAACAAACGCACCACTATACCCATAGAAGATAGTTGTGCTTTCAAAGATCCTATGGATAAAAAATTAGAAGGTTTGCTTAAAAAGATGTTTGTTCAGCAAGGTTACCTTCTACAACCAATTTCATGCATTGTTCCTGTCACTACAGCAGCGTGTTTCTGGTTCGATGAACTAGAAAAGGCGCTCAATAATAATTCTTCTTCTTATGAGGAGATTATGGACAGAATTCATGCTCTCAAATTGGCTAATTCTTTCACCCTAGACGCCACTTTGCAATTGGCTAGGTTAGCGGCGAAAAATTCTGGTTTTGCTATTGTGGCGCGCAGAGCGCTTTGGCTAAAATCTTGGTCAGCGGATGCGTCTTCCAAGAACAAATTGCTTAACATTCCTTTCAAGGGGAAAACGCTGTTTGGCCCTGACTTGAAAGAGATTATCTCTGATATCACTGGGGGCAAGGGCCACGCCCTTCCTCAGGATAGGTCTTTCAAAGCCAAAAATAAACCTAATTTTCGTCCCTTTCGCAGAAACGGACCAGCCCCAAGTGCTACATCCTCTAAGCAAGAGGGTAATACTTCTCAAGCCAAGCCAGCCTGGAGGCCAATGCAAGGCTGGAACAAAGGAAAGCAGGCCAAGAAACCTGCCACTGCTACCAAGACAGCATGAGATGTTGGCCCCCGATCCGGGTCCGGATCTGGTGGGGGGCAGACTCTCTCTCTTCGCTCAGGCTTGGGCAAGAGATGTTCTCCCAAGGTTATCTTCTGGAATTCAAGGGGCTTCCCCCAAGGGGGAGGTTCCACAGGTCTCAATTGTCTTCAGACCACATAAAAAAACAGGCATTCTTACATTGTGTAGAAGACCTGTTAAAAATGGGAGTGATTCATCCTGTTCCATTAGGAGAACAAGGGATGGGGTTCTACTCCAATCTGTTCGTAGTGCCCAAAAAAGAGGGAACATTCAGACCAATCTTAGATCTCAAGATCCTAAACAAGTTTCTCAAGGTTCCTTCGTTCAAAATGGAAACCATTCGAACAATTCTTCCTTCCATCCAGGAAGGTCAATTCATGACCACGGTGGATTTAAAGGATGCGTATCTACATATTCCTATCCACAAGGAACATCATCGGTTCCTAAGGTTCGCATTCCTGGACAAGCATTACCAGTTTGTGGCACTTCCGTTCGGATTAGCCACTGCTCCAAGAATTTTCACAAAGGTACTAGGGTCCCTTCTAGCGGTGCTAAGACCAAGGGGCATTGCAGTAGTACCTTACTTGGACGACATTCTGATTCAAGCGTCGTCCCTTCCACAAGCAAAGGCTCACACGGACATTGTCCTGGCCTTTCTCAGATCTCACGGGTGGAAAGTGAACGTAGAAAAAAGTTCGCTATCTCCGTCAACAAGGGTTCCCTTCTTGGGTACAATAATAGACTCCTTAGAAATGAGGATTTTTCTGACAGAGGCCAGAAAATCAAAACTTCTAAACTCTTGTCAAATACTTCATTCTGTTCCTCTTCCTTCCATAGCGCAGTGCATGGAAGTAATAGGTTTGATGGTAGCGGCAATGGACATAGTTCCTTTTGCGCAAATTCATCTAAGACCATTACAACTGTGCATGCTCAGTCAGTGGAATGGGGACTATACAGACTTGTCTCCGACGATACAAGTAGATCAGAGGACCAGAGGTTCACTCCGTTGGTGGCTGTCCCTGGACAACCTGTCACAGGGGATGAGCTTCCGCAGACCAGAGTGGGTCATTGTCACGACCGACGCCAGTCTGGTGGGCTGGGGCGCGGTCTGGGGACCCCTGAAAGCTCAGGGTCTTTGGTCTCGGGAAGAATCTCTTCTCCCGATCAATATTCTGGAACTGAGAGCGATATTCAATGCTCTCAAGGCTTGGCCTCAGCTAGCAAAGGCCAAGTTCATACGGTTTCAATCAGACAACATGACGACTGTTGCGTACATCAACCATCAGGGGGGAACAAGGAGTTCCCTGGCGATGGAAGAAGTGACCAAAATCATTCAATGGGCGGAGACTCACTCCTGCCACTTGTCTGCAATCCACATCCCAGGAGTGGAAAATTGGGAAGCGGATTTTCTGAGTCGTCAGACATTTCATCCGGGGGAGTGGGAACTCCATCCGGAAATCTTTGCCCAAATTACTCAATTGTGGGGCATCCCAGACATGGATCTGATGGCCTCTCGTCAGAACTTCAAGGTTCCTTGCTACGGGTCCAGATCCAGGGATCCCAAGGCGACTCTAGTAGATGCACTAGTAGCACCTTGGACCTTCAAACTAGCTTATGTATTCCCGCCGTTTCCCCTCATTCCCAGGCTGGTAGCCAGGATCAATCAGGAGAGGGCATCGGTGATCTTGATAGCTCCTGCGTGGCCACGCAGGACTTGGTATGCAGACCTGGTGAATATGTCATCGGCTCCACCATGGAAGCTACCTTTGAGACGAGACCTTCTTGTTCAAGGTCCGTTCGAACATCCGAATCTGGTCTCACTCCAACTGACTGCTTGGAGATTGAACGCTTGATCTTATCAAAGCGAGGGTTCTCAGATTCTGTCATTGATACTCTTGTTCAGGCCAGAAAGCCTGTAACTAGAAAAATCTACCACAAAATATGGAAAAAATATATCTGTTGGTGTGAATCTAAAGGATTCCCTTGGGACAAGGTAAAAATTCCTAAGATTCTATCCTTTCTTCAAGAAGGTTTGGAGAAAGGATTATCTGCAAGTTCTTTGAAGGGACAGATTTCTGCCTTGTCTGTGTTACTTCACAAAAAGCTGGCAGCTGTGCCAGATGTTCAAGCCTTTGTTCAGGCTCTGGTTAGAATCAAGCCTGTTTACAAACCTTTGACTCCTCCTTGGAGTCTCAATTTAGTTCTTTCAGTTCTTCAGGGGGTTCCGTTTGAACCCTTACATTCCGTTGATATTAAGTTATTATCTTGGAAAGTTTTGTTTTTGGTTGCAATTTCTTCTGCTAGAAGAGTTTCAGAATTATCTGCTCTGCAGTGTTCTCCTCCTTATCTGGTGTTCCATGCAGATAAGGTGGTTTTACGTACTAAACCTGGTTTTCTTCCGAAAGTTGTTTCTAACAAAAACATTAACCAGGAGATAGTCGTGCCTTCTTTGTGTCCGAATCCAGTTTCAAAGAAGGAACGTTTGTTGCACAATTTGGATGTAGTTCGTGCTCTAAAATTCTATTTAGATGCTACAAAGGATTTTAGACAAACATCTTCTTTGTTTGTTGTTTATTCTGGTAAAAGGAGAGGTCAAAAAGCAACTTCTACCTCTCTCTCTTTTTGGATTAAAAGCATCATCAGATTGGCTTACGAGACTGCCGGACGGCAGCCTCCTGAAAGAATCACAGCTCATTCCACTAGGGCTGTGGCTTCCACATGGGCCTTTAAGAACGAGGCTTCTGTTGATCAGATATGTAAGGCAGCGACTTGGTCTTCACTGCACACTTTTACTAAATTTTACAAATTTGATACTTTTGCTTCTTCTGAGGCTATTTTTGGGAGAAAGGTTTTGCAAGCCGTGGTGCCTTCCATCTAGGTGACCTGATTTGCTCCCTCCCTTCATCCGTGTCCTAAAGCTTTGGTATTGGTTCCCACAAGTAAGGATGACGCCGTGGACCGGACACACCTATGTTGGAGAAAACAGAATTTATGTTTACCTGATAAATTACTTTCTCCAACGGTGTGTCCGGTCCACGGCCCGCCCTGGTTTTTTAATCAGGTCTGATAATTTATTTTCTTTAACTACAGTCACCACGGTATCATATGATTTCTCCTATGCAAATATTCCTCCTTTACGTCGGTCGAATGACTGGGGTAGGCGGAGCCTAGGAGGGATCATGTGACCAGCTTTGCTGGGCTCTTTGCCATTTCCTGTTGGGGAGGAGAATATCCCACAAGTAAGGATGACGCCGTGGACCGGACACACCGTTGGAGAAAGTAATTTATCAGGTAAACATAAATTCTGTTTTTTAAGAAATATCACTATTTATACATGTTAAATGTAATATATAATGTTTAATTGACTTTGAAACTAAGAGGAATAATTATTTCTTACATAAGATGGTGAGAGTCTATAATCCATTATCTGTGGGATGAAGCGAAACATTCCAGAGCTTTGCTCTTCTCTGCCCAGTATTTCAGACGGCAGCACCTTCCAATAGATAAAGTTTTTAATTCATCATACCAGAGTTACAAAAAAGTGATGTTTCGGGTATATAACCCTTAATCATACATAGCTACAAACTGACAATGTGCTCTTATATAAACCCACCTACACACAGGTGTTCAATTGACACCTCATTACAACACCACCTAGTGGTTACATCCTATTACAAAAATATCAAACAAACACTTGTTACATTTAAAGTACACAGTGCAGGTCAAATGTTAAAATAAATATATTAATATTATAGCAAATATATATACACAGACATGTTGATATTTGCTGCAACCTTTTTAGGACACTCAGCAATTGGACATATTCATAGAGGAAAAATTACAAAAATAAGGTAAAATCCAACTCTTTATTTAGACCATGTGGTTGCATAGCACTAAGTTTATGTATCCAAAATGCCTCTTTCCTTTTTAAGAAGTAACTCTGTCACCTCCCCGCCTAGGACGTGTCACTGCATCTGTTATCTGAAAACGAACTTGGCTAATATGTCCACACTGCAAAAAATGGCTAGATACAGGGGCCTCTTGGTTATTGCACCTTATGTTGCTTTTATGTTGGATGATTCTTTCGCGGACCCTCCGGGTGGTCTCCCCGATATACACTTTATAAGGTAAATTGCAAACTTACGCCTAGATTATGAGTCTTGCGTTAGCCTTAAAAAGCAGCGTTGAGGGGTCCCAACACTGCTTTTTAACTCCCGCTGGTATTACGAGTCTGGCAGGTACAGGTGTACCGCTCACTTTTTTTTCCGCGATTTTAACATACCGCAAATCCCCTTACGTCAGTTGCGTATCCTAACGCCGGTATTACGAGTCTTGGAAAAAGTGAGCGGTACACCCTCTCCTGTCAAGACTCCTACCGCATTTTAAAGTCAGTAGTTAAGAGTTTTATGGGCCAACGCCGTAACATAAATCACTCATAACTAAAGTGCTAAAAAGTACACTAACACCCATAAACTACCTATTAACCCCTTAACCGAGCCCCCCCCCCCCACATCGCAAACACTTCACTAAAATTTTTAACCCCTAATCTGCCTACCGGACATCACCGCCACTTAAATAAGTATATTAACCCCTAAACCGCCACAATCCCGCCTTGCAAACACTAGTTACATTTTATTAACCCCTAATCTGCTGTCCCTAACATCGCCGACACCTAACTACATTTATTAACCCCTAATCTGCTGCCCCAACATTAAATGTATTAACCCCTAAAGCTAAGTCTAACCCTAAACCTAACAACTCCCTAACTTACATATATTTTAAATAAAACTAAATAAAATTACTACAATTAAATAAATTATTTCTATTTAAAAGTAAATACTTACCTATAAAACAAACCCTAAGATAGCTACAATATAACTAATAGTTACATTGTATCTATCTTAGGGTTTATTTTTATTTTACAGGCAACTTTGTATTTATTTTAACTAGGTAGAATAGTTATTAAATAGTTATTAACTAATAACTACCTAGCTAAAATAAGTACAAATTTACCTGTAAAATAAACCCTACCCTAAGTTACAATTACACCTAACACTATACTATAATTAAATTAATTACCTAAACTAACTACAATTAAATACAATTAAACACTAAATTACAGAAAATAATAAAATTAAATTTTTTTAAAAAACTAATTACACCTAATCTAATCCCCGTAATAAAATAAAAAAGCCCCCCAAAATAATAAAAATCCCTACCCTATACTAAATTACAAATAGCCCTTAAAGGGCCTTTTGCGGGGCATTGCCACAAAGTAATCAGCTCTTTTACCTGTAAAAAAAAATACAATACCCTACCCCCCCAGCAGTAAAAAAAAAAACACACCACCCACACACCCAACCCTACTCTAAAACCCACCCAATCCCCCCCCCCCTTAATAAAATCTAACACTACCCCCTTGAAGATCACCCTACCTTGAGACGTCTTCACCGAACCGGGCACAAGTGGTCCTCCAGACAGGCAGAAGTCTTCATCCAGGCGGCATCTTCATCCATCCGGAGCGGGTCCATCTTGAAGACATCCGACGCGGAGCATCCTCTTCGTTCGACGGCGACTGGAACAATGACTGGTCCTTTAAATTACATCATCCAAGATGGCGTCCCTTCAATTCCGATTGGCTGATAGAATTCTATCAGCCAATCGGAATTAAGGTAGAAAAAATCAGATTGGCTGATCCAATCAGCCAATAGGATTGAAGTTCAATCCTATTGGCTGATTGGCAGCCAATTGAATGCGAGCTCAATCCTTTTGGCTGATTGGATCAGCCAATAGGATTTCTCCAACATTGGTGTGTCTGGTCCACGGCGTCATCCTTACTTGTGGGAATATCTCTTCCCCAACAGGAAATGGCAAAGAGTCCCAGCAAAGCTGGCCATATAGTCCCTCCTAGGCTCCGCCCACCCCAGTCATTCTCTTTGCCGTTGCACAGGCAACATCTCCACGGAGATGGTTAAGAGTATGTGGTGTTTAGTTGTAGTTTTTTTATTCTACTATCAAGAGTTTGTTATTTTAAAATAGTGCTGGTATGTACTATTTACTCTGAAACAGAAAAAGATGAAGAATTCTGTTTGTGAGGAAGATGATTTTAGCAGACAGTAACTAAAATCGTTTGCTGTTTCCAAATAGGACTGTTGAGATGAAGTAACTTCAGTTGGGGGAAACAGTTAGCAGACTTTTCTGCTTAAGGTATCACTAGCCATATTTCTAACAAGACTGTGTAATGCTGGAAGGCTGTCATTTCCCCTCATGGGGACCGGTAAGCCATTTTCTTAGTCTCAAACAGAATAAAAGGCTTAATATGGGCTATAAAACTGGTAGACACTTTTATGGGCAAAATCGATTGCTTTATTTGGGCATTTTATAGATGTTTATGCTGGTAATTCACACTTATAAACTTGGGGAACGTTTTTTAACGTCAGGCACTGTGTTAGACACTTTTTCCAGTCAGGAAGGGCCTTCCCAGTTGTAGGCTGAGCCTCATTTTCGCGCCATTACTGCGCAGTTACTTTTGAGAGCAAGACATGCAGATGCATGTGTGAGGATCTGAAAGTAGTTGGAAAAGTTCCTAGAAGGCTTCATTTGGTATCGTATTCCCCCCTGGGTTTGGTAAAGTTGCAGCAAAGGCTGTAGCTGGGACTGTAGAGGGGTTAAATCTGTAACCTGCTCCGGTTTCGTTAATTTAAGGGTTAAAGCTCTGAAAATTGGTGTGCAATACTTTAAATGCTTTAAGACACTGTGGTGAAAATTTGGTAAATTTTGAACAATTCCTTCATATTTTTTCACATATTCAGTAATAAAGTGTGCTCTGTTTAAAATTTAAAGAGACCGTAACGGTTTTTGTGCTTTATTGACAAGTTTAAGCCTGTTTAACATGTCTGTACCTTCAGATAAGCTATGTTCTATATGTATGAAAGTCAATGTGTCTCCCCCTTCAAAATTGTGTGATAATTGTGCCATAGCGTCCAAACAAAGTAAGGACAGTACTGCCACAGATAATGAAGTTGCCCAAGATGATTCATCAGATGAAGGGAGTAGACATGGTTCTACATCATCTCCTTCTGTGTCTATACCAGTTTTGCCCACGCAGGAGGCCCCTAGTACTTCTAGCGCGCCAATGCTTATTACTATGCAACAATTGACGGCAGTAATGGATAACTCCATAGCAAATATTTTATCCAAAATGCCTGCATATCACAGAAAGCGCGATTGCTCTGTTTTAAACACTGAAGAGCAAGAGGGCGCTGATGATAATTGCTCTGTCATACCCTCACACCAATCTAAAGGGGCCATGAGGGAGGTTTTGTCAGATGGGGAAATTTCAGATTCAGGAAAAATTTCTCAACAGGCTGAACCTGATGTTGTGACATTTAAATTTAAATTAGAGCATGTCCGCGCACTGCTTAAGGAGGTGTTATCTACTCTGGATGATTGTGACAACCTGGTCATTCCAGAAAAATTATGCAAGATGGACAAGTTCCTAGAGGTTCCGGTGCACCCCGACGCTTTTCCTATACCCAAGCGGGTGGCGGACATAGTGAACAAGGAGTGGGAGAAGCCCGGCATACCTTTTTGTCCCCCCTCCTATATTTAAGAAATTATTTCCTATGGTCGACCCCAGAAAGGACTTATGGCAGATAGTCCCTAAGGTCGAGGGGGCAGTTTCTACTCTAAACAAGCGCACTACTATTCCTATCGAGGATAATTGTGCTTTCAAAGATCCTATGGATAAAAAATTGGAGGGTTTGCTTAAAAAGATTTTTGTACAGCAAGGTTACCTTCTGCAACCCATTTCGTGCATTGTTCCTGTCACTACAGCAGCGTGGTTCTGATTCGAGGAACTAGAAAAGTCGCTCAGTAGAGAGACTCCATATGAGGAGGTTATGGACAGAGTTCAAGCACTTAAGTTGGCTAATTCTTTTATTTTAGATGCCGCTTTGCAATTAGCTAGATTAGCGGAGAAAAATTCAGGGTTTGCAATTGTGGCGCGCAGAGCGCTTTGGCTAAAGTCTTGGTCAGCGGATGTATCATCCAAGACAAAATTGCTTAATATCCCCTTCAAGGGTAAAACTCTTTGGGCCAGAATTGAAAGAGATTATCTCAGACATCACTGGGGGAAAGGGCCACGCCCTCCCACAAGATAGGCCTTTCAAAGCCAAGAATAAGTCTAATTTTCGTTCCTTTCGTAATTTCAGGAACGGACCGGCCTCTAATTCTGCATCCTCTAAGCAAGAGGGTAATGCTTCACAGACCAAACCAGCCTGGAAACCGATGCAAGACTGGAACAAGGGTAAGCAGGCCAAGAAACCTGTTGCTGCTAACAAAACAGCATGATGGAGTAGCCCCCGATCCGGGACCGGATCTAGTGGGGGGCAGACTCTCTCTCTTTGCTCAGGCTTGGGCAAGAGATGTTCAGGATCCCTGGACGCTAGAAATAGTTTCTCAGGGTTATCTTCTGGAATTCAAGGAACTACCCCCAAGGGGAAGGTTCCACATGTCTCACTTATCCTCAAACCAAATAAAGAGACAGGCATTCTTACATTGTGTAGAAGACCTGTTAAGGATGGGAGTGATACACCCAGTTCCAATGGCGGAACAAGGAATGGGATTTTACTCAAATCTGTTCGTAGTTCCCAAAAAAGAGGGAACCTTCAGACCAATTCTGGATTTAAAAATCCTAAACAAATTTCTCAGAGTACCATCGTTCAAAATGGAAACCATTCTAACGATTCTACCTACAATCCAGGAAGGTCAATTTATGACTACCGTGGATCTAAAGGATGCGTACCTACATATTCCTATCCACAAAGAACATCATCAGTTCCTAAGGTTTGCCTTTCTGGACAAACATTACCAGTTTGTGGCCCTCCCATTCGGGTTAGCCACTGCTCCAAGGATTTTCACAAAGGTACTCGGGTCCCTTTTAGCGGTTCTAAGACCGAGGGCATTGCAGTAGTACCATACTTGGACGACATTCTAATACAAGCGTCGTCCCTTTCAAAGGCGAAGGCTCATACAGACATCGTTCTGGCCTTTCTCAGATCTCACGGATGGAAGGTGAACATAGAAAAAAGTTCTCTGTCTCCGTCGACAAGAGTTCCCTTCTTGGGAACAATAATAGATTCTTTAGAAATGAGGATTTTTCTGACGGATGTCAGAAAGTCAAAACTTCTAAGCGCTTGTCAAGTTCTTCATTCAGTTCCACGTCCTTCCATAGCTCAGTGCATGGAAGTAGTAGGGTTGATGGTTGCAGCAATGGACATAGTTCCTTTTGCACGAATTCATCTAAGACCATTACAACTGTGCATGCTGAAACAGTGGAATGGGGACTATACAGACTTGTCTCCAGCGATTCAAGTAGATCAGAAGACCAGAGATTCAATCCGTTGGTGGCTAACCCTGGACCACCTATCCCAGGGAATGAGCTTCCGCAGACCAGAGTGGGTCATCGTCACGACCGACGCCAGTCTAGTGGGCTGGGGCGCGGTCTGGGAATCCCTGAAAGCTCAGGGACTATGGTCTCGGGAAGAGTCTCTTCTCCCGATAAACATTCTGGAACTAAGAGCGATATTCAATGCTCTCAGGGCTTGGTCTCAGCTAGCAAAGGCCAGATTCATAAGATTCCAATCAGACAACATGACGACTGTTGCTTATATCAATCATCAGGGGGGAACAAGGAGTTCCCTGGCGATGAAAGAAGTGACCAAAATAATACAATGGGTGGAGGATCACTCCTGTCACCTATCTGCGATCCACATCCCAGGAGTGGAAAACTGGGAGGCGGATTATCTGAGTCATCAGACTTTCCATCCGGGGGAGTGGGAACTCCACCCGGAGATATTTGCCCAGTTGACCCAATTATGGGGCATTCCAGACATGTATCTGATGGCGTCTCGTCAGAACTTCAAGGTTCCTTGCTACTGGTCCAGATCCAGGGATCCCAAGGCGACTCTAGTGGATGCACTAGCAAGCGCCTTGGACCTTCAACCTAGCTTATGTGTTTCCACCGTTTCCTCTCATTCCCAGGCTGGTAGCCAGGATCAAGCAGGAGAGGGCCTCGGTGATCTTGATCGCTCCTGCGTGGCCACGCAGGACTTGGTAACAGCTCACTCTACTAGAGCTGTGGCTTCCACATGGGCCTTTAGGAACGAGGCTTCTGTTGATCAGATATGTAAGGCAGCGACTTGGTCTTCACTGCACACTTTTGCCAAATTTTACAAATTTTATACTTTTGCTTCTTCGGAGGCTATTTTTGGGAGAAAGGTTTTGCAAGCCGTGGTGCCTTCCGTTTAGGTAACCTGATTTGCTCCCTCCCTTCATCCGTGTCCTAAAGCTTTGGTATTGGTTCCCACAAGTAAGGATGACGCAGTGGACCGGACACACCAATGTTGGAGAAAACAGAATTTATGCTTACCTGATAAATTACTTTCTCCAACGGTGTGTCCGGTCCACGGCCCGCCCTGGTTTTTTAATCAGGTTTGATGAATTATTTTCTCTAACTACAGTCACCACGGCACCCTATGGTTTCTCCTATTTTTTCCTCCTGTCCGTCGGTCGAATGACTGGGGTGGGCGGAGCCTAGGAGGGACTATATGGCCAGCTTTGCTGGGACTCTTTGCCATTTCCTGTTGGGGAAGAGATATTCCCACAAGTAAGGATGACGCCGTGGACCGGACACACCGTTGGAGAAAGTAATTTATCAGGTAAGCATTAATTCTGTTTTTTTCTACCTTAATTCCGATTGGCTGATAGAATTCTATCAGCCAATCGGAATTGAAGGGAGGCCATCTTGGATGATGTCATTTAAAGGACCAGTCATTGTCGCAGTCGAATAAAGTGGATGCTCCGCGTCGGATGTCTTCAAAATGGACCCGCTCCGGATGGATGAAGATAGAAGATGCCGCCTGGATGAAGACTTCTGGAGGTCCTCTTCTGCCCGTATAGGATGAAGACTTCGGACCGTCTGGAGGACCACTTGTGCCCGGTTGGGTGAAGGCGTCTCAAGGTAGGGTGATCTTCAAGGGGGTAGTGTTAGATTTTATTAAGGGGGGATTGGGTGAGTTTTAGAGTAGGGTTGGGTGTGTGGGTGGTGGTTTTTAATGTTGGGGGGGTATTATATTTTTCTTTACAGGTAAAAAGAGCTGATTACTTTGGGGCAATGCCCCGCAAAAGGCCCTTTTAAGGGCTATTTGTAATTTAGTATAGGGTAGGGATTTTTATTATTTTGTGGGGCTTTTTTATTTTATTAGGGGGATTAGATTAGGTGTAATTAGTTTTAAAAAAATTGTAATTAATTTATTATTTTCTGTAATTTAGTGGGGGGGGTTCCCGTAATTTAGTTTATTTAATTGTAGTTAGTTTAGGTAATTAATTTAATTATAGTGTAGTGTTAGGTGTAATTGTAACTTAGGTTAGGGTTTATTTTACAGGTAAATTTGTACTTAATTTAGCTAGGTAGTTAATAACTATTTTAATAACTATTCTACCTAGTTAAAATAAATACAAAGTTGCCTGTAAAATAAAAATAAACCCTAAGCTAGCTACAATGTAACTATTAGTAATATTGTAGCTATCTTAGGGTTTATTTTCTAGGTAAGTATACATAGACATAACTTTTATTTCCCCATAGGAATCAATGGGGCTGCGTTGTCGAGCTGAACGCTGCTTTTTTGCAGGTGTTAGGTTTTTTCCCAGCCGGCTGAGACCCATTGTTTCCTATGGGGAAATTGTGCACAAGCACGTTTAGCCAGCTTACCGCTACCGTAAGCAGCGCTGGTATTACAGTGAGATGTGGAGCTAAATTTTGCTCAACGCTCACTTTTCTGAGGCTAACGACGACTTGCAGAAAACTCGTAATACCAGCGCTGTCTTAAGTGAGCGGTGAGAAAAAAAAAAGGAGCGTTAGCACCGCACAGCCTTACCGACAAACTCGTAATCTAGCCGTATGTATTACATGTATAATAACCTCTTATTAAAAAAAATTCTTTTTAATGACACGATGAGTCCACAGATCGTCTAATTACTATTGGGAATATCACTCCTGCCCAGCAGGAGGCGGCAAAGAGCACCACAGCAAAGCTGTTAAATATCACCTCCCTTTCCTCCCACCCCAGTCATTCTCTTTGCTTACGTTAAGAGCAAGGAGGTGGTAAATTAGGTGTTAGAAAGATTTTTCAATCAAGAGTTTATTATTTTTAAAAGTAGTACAAGATTGTGCTGCTTTGTTCTAGAGTATAGCCGTAGTCCATATCAGTCTCTTCAGTAGAGCAATGGGAACTTGTGGGACATAATTCTCGCTGAGCCTACCATACTATTGCTGCCCTAACCCTTAAAAACTGAGGGATATTACTCAGTCAATTCTCTTGTTTCACAGGTACATGTAAGGGAGAGGACCTCTCAAACCTGGGAGCTGCCTTGCTGTCGGGCAGAATATGAGGTAAGTGCTAACTTTTATTGCTGGGGTTAATAGAAGAAAAAATGCAGAAAAAGCTGGGCACGTTATTTCATAGATTGGGACATATAAGGAAGCCTTCATTGGAATTGGGCACTTTATATTCTTAAGACTTAAAATCTCCTATGTACTCAGGAGACACTATGTGGGCAGCCTAGACGCAGGCACTGGGGCATAAAAGTACTTGTGGTGGTTCACATTTCCCGGCGGTTTCATAAACAAATATGCCGACCGGGAGATCACTGTATTGGCGACGCCCACGATGGGCGGTACTAGAGGAGGCGGCTATTGGGTTGCGCGCCTTTTCTCCTTCACTTTCTGAGAATGGAAGGCAAGTTGTACAGTTGCTTTTCTTATTACGCATTCTCCAATTTAACATGCGTATTTAGGACCAGAGACAGACTTCTGCTGCTGAGTTCCGGATCTGATAGTGTGGGAACGCTTCTGCTCAGAGGGAGTTTGTTATAGCTGTCAGGTAGGCACCTCAGCAAAGAACTGCTGAGGTGTAGATGTGATTGCAGTGTTATTTAAGCCTTTCTGTCCTCTTAATACTTATAAAATAAAAAGGAAAATAGTTACGGTTTTAAAATTTAAAGTGACAGTAACGTTTTTGTATGTTTCAATTTTTATTAAAAAATTCAAACTTTTTATTGATAAATTGATTCATTGTGAGTCAGAATGAACCAAGAGGCCATGCAAAGTGTCACTTGTTCTTTGTGTTTTGATGCCAATGTGGAACCACCAATCCCTTTCTGTTCCTCATGTATTGAGAGGACTTTATACCATAGGGATATACTTTCTTTCATGTAATTAGCAAGAGTCCATGAGCTAGTGACGTATGGGATATACATTCCTACCAGGAGGGGCAAAGTTTCCCAAACCTCAAAATGCCTATAAATACACCCCTCACCACACCCACAAATCAGTTTTACAAACTTTGCCTCCTATGGAGGTGGTGAAGTAAGTTTGTGCTAGATTCTACATTGATATGCGCTCCGCAGCAGGTTGGAGCCCGGTTTTCCTCTCAGCGTGCAGTGAATGTCAGAGGGATGTGAGGAGAGTATTGCCTATTTGAATTCAATGATCTCCTTCTACGGGGTCTATTTCATAGGTTCTCTGTTATCGGTCGTAGAGATTCATCTCTTACCTCCCTTTTCAGATCGACGATATACTCTTATATATATATATATATATATATACCATTACCTCTGCTGATTTTCGTTTCAGTACTGGTTTGGCTTTCTACAAACATGTAGATGAGTGTCCTGGGGTAAGTAAGTCTTATTTTCTGTGACACTCTAAAGCTATGGTTGGGCACTTTTTTATAAAGTTCTAAATATATGTATTTAAACATTTATTTGCCTTGACTCAGAATGTTCAACATTCCTTTTTTTCAGACAGTCAGTTTCATATTTGGGATAAATGCATTTGAATCAATCATTTTTTCTTACCTTAAAAAATTTGACTTTTTCCCTGTGGGCTGTTAGGCTCGCGGGGGCTAAAAATGCTTCATTTTATTGCGTCATTCTTGGCGCGGACTTTTTTGGCGCAAAAAAATCTTTTCTGTTTCCGGCGTCATATGTGTCGCCGGAAGTTGCGTCATTTTTTTGACGTTCTTTTGCGCCAAAGATGTTGGCGTTCCGGATGTGGCGTCATTTTTGGCGCCAAAAGTATTTAGGCGCCAAATAATGTGGGCGTCTTATTTGGCGCTAAAAAAATATGGGCATCGCTTTTGTCTCCACATTATTTAAGTCTCATTTTTCATTGCTTCTGGTTGCTAGAAGCTTGTTCTTTGGCATTTTTTCCCATTCCTGAAACTGTCATTTAAGGAATTTGATCAATTTTGCTTTATATGTTGTTTTTTCTCTTACATATTGCAAGATGTCTCACGTTGCATCTGAGTCAGAAGATACTTCAGGAAAATCGCTGCCTGGTGCTGGAACTACCAAAGCTAAGTGTATCTGCTGTAAACTTTTGGTAGCTGTTCCTCCAGCTGTTGTTTGTATTAAATGTCATGACAAACTTGTTAATGCAGAAAATATTTCCTTTAGTAAAGTACCATTACCTGTTGCAGTTCCATCAACATCTAATGTTCAGAATGTTCCTGATAACATAAGAGATTTTGTTTCTGAATCCATTAAGAAGGCAGTGGGGGGTAGTTATCAAGCCGTCAAGCTCAAATACGCTGGAATTCCGCAGCGTATTTGTGGCGAGGCTGATACGCCTTAGTTATCAAAGGCTCGAGACCGGCAAAAGTAGAATTTTGTGACGTAAGCATCGATCCGCCGGACTCAGTCCGACACAGATCGATTCTTACGTCACTCCAGATGTTCCGCACACAAGTGCGGCACATTCTCACTACTTTTGCTAGCTATCAAAAAACTAGCAGGTACGCTCGGCACTTTTACGGCCCAGCGTACCTGGTTTTCAATCCGCCACCCCTGGAGGCGGCGGATCCCATAGGAATCAATGGGAGTCTGACCATAGCGAAAGTACAAGTTCGCTGCTGACAGACATCCCATTGATTTCTATGGGAGCTGTCTACACCTAACACCCTAACATGTACCCCGAGTCTAAACACCACTAATCTGACCCCCCCTACACCGCCGCAACTAAATAAAGTTATTACCCCCTAAACCGCCGCTCCCGGAGCCCACCGCAAGCTACTCTATACATATTAACCCCTAAACCGCCGCTCCCGGAGCCCACCGCAACTATAATAAATGTATTAACCCCTAAACCGCCGCTCCCTGAACCCGCCGCAACCTATATTAACCCCTATCCTGCCCCCCTACACCGTCGCCACCTATAATAAATTTATTAACCCCTAATCTGCCCCCCCTACACCGTCGCCACCTATAATAAATTTATTAACCCCTATCCTGCCCCCCACTACGCCGCCGCCACTGTCATAAAATTATTAACCCCTAAACCTAAGTCTAACCCTAACCCTAACGCCCCCCTAACTTAAATATTAATTAAATAAATCTAAATAAATTAACTCTTATTAAGTAAATGAATCCTATTTAAAACTAAATATTTACCTTTAAAATAAACCCTAATATAGCTACAATATAAATAATAATTATATTCTAGCTATCTTAGGATTTATTTTTATTTTACAGGTACCTTTCAATTTATTTTAACCATGTACAATAACTATTAAATAGTTATTAACTATTTAATAGCTTACCTAGCTAAAATAAAGAGAAATGTACCTGTGAAATAAATCCTAACCTAAGTTACAATTACACCTAACACTACACTATACTTTAATAAATTATTCCTATTTAAAAATAAATACTTACCTGTAAAATAAACCCTAAGATAGCTACAATATAATTAATAATTATATTATAGCTATCTTAGGATTTATATTTATTTTACAGGTAACTTTGTATTTATTTTAGCTAGTTAGAATAGTTATTAAATAGTTATTAACTATTTAATAACTACATAGCTAAAAGAAATACAAAATTACCTGTAAAATAAATCCTAACTTAAGTTACAATTAAACCTAATACTACACTATCATTAAATTAATTAAATAAATTAACTACAATTAACTACAAATAACTACAATTAAATACAATTACATAAACTAACTAAAGTACAAAAAATAAAAAAAGCTAAGTTACAAAAAATAAAAAAATAAGTTACAAACATGTTACAAATATTACAACAATTTTAAGCTACTTACACCTAATCTAAGCCCCCTAATAAAATAACAAAACCCCCAAAATAAAAAAAATGCCCTACCCTATTCTAAATTAAATAAATTTCAAAGCTCTTTTACCTTACCAGCCCTTAAAAGGGCCATTTGTGGGGGCATGCCCCAAAGAAAACAGCTCTTTTGCCTGTCAAAGAAAAATACAAACCCCCCCAACATTAAAACCCACCACCCACATACCCCTAATCTAACCCAAACCCCCCTTACAAAAACCTAACACTAATCCCCTAAAGATCATCCTACCTTGAGTCGTCTTCACTCAGCCGAGCCACCGATGGAACTGAAGAGGACATCCGGAGCGGAAGAAGTTAATCCTCCAAGCGGCGCTGAAGAAATCTTCCATCCGATGAAGTCATCTTCCAAGCCGGGTCTTGAATCTTCCTTCCGCCGACGCGGAACCACCTTCTTCACCGACGGACTACGACGAATGATGGCTCCTTTAAGGGACGTCATCCAAGATGGCGTCCCCTCAATTCCGATTGGCTGATAGGATTCTATCAGCCAATCGGAATTAAGGTAGGAAAAATCTGATTGGCTGATGGAATCAGCCAATCAGATTGAGCTCGCATTCTATTGGCTGTTCCGATCAGCCAATAGAATGCAAGCTCAATCTGATTGGCTGATGATCAGCCAATCGGATTGAACTTGAATCTGATTGGCTGATTCCATCAGCCAATCAGATTTTCCTACCTTAATTCCGATTGGCTGATAGAATCCTATCAGCCAATCGGAATTGAGGGGACGCCATCTTGGATGACGTCCCTTAAAGGAGCCGTCATTCGTCGTAGTCCGTCGGTGAAGAAGGTGGTTTCGCGTCGGTGGAAGGAAGATTCAAGACCCGGCTTGGAAGATGACTTCGCCCGGATAGAAGACCTCTTCAGCGCCTCTTTGAAGATGACATCGGCCGGATCGAAGACTTTTCTTCAGCGCCGCCTAGATGATGACTTCATCGGATGGAAGATTTCTTCAGCGCCGCTTGGAGGATTAACTTCTTCCGCTCCGGATGTCCTCTTCAGTTCCATCGGTGGCTCGGCTGAGTGAAGACGACTCAAGGTAGGATGATCTTCAGGGGATTAGTGTTAGGTTTTTGTAAGGGGGGTTTGGGTTAGATTAGGGGTATGTGGGTGGTGGGTTTTAATGTTGGGGGGGTTGTATTTTTCTTTTACAGGCAAAAGAGCTGTTTTCTTCACAAATGGCCCTTTTAAGGGCTGGTAAGGTAAAAGAGCTTTGAAATTTATTTAATTTAGAATAGGGTAGGGCATTTTTTTATTTTGGGGGGGTTTGTTATTTTATTAGGGGGCTTAGATTAGGTGTAAGTAGCTTAAAATTGTTGTAATATTTGTAACATGTTTGTAACTTATTTTTTTATTTTTTGTAACTTAGCTTTTTTTATTTTTTGTACTTTAGTTAGTTTATGTAATTGTATTTAATTGTAGTTATTTGTAGGTAGTTTATTTAATTAATTTAATGGTAGTGTAGTATTAGGTTTCATTGTAACTTAAGTTAGGATTTATTTTACAGGTAATTTTGTATTTCTTTTAGCTATGTAGTTATTAAATATTTAATAACTATTCTAACTAGCTAAAATAAATACAAAGTTACCTGTAAAATAAATATAAATCCTAAGATAGCTATAATATAATTATTAATTATATTGTAGCTATCTTAGGGTTTATTTTACAGGTAAGTATTTATTTTTAAATAGGAATAATTTATTAAAGTATAGTGTAGTGTTAGGTGTAATTGTAACTTAGGTTAGGATTTATTTCACAGGTACATTTCTCTTTATTTTAGCTAGGTAAGCTATTAAATAGTTAATAACTATTTAATAGTTATTGTACATGGTTAAAATAAATTGAAAGGTACCTGTAAAATAAAAATAAATCCTAAGATAGCTAGAATATAATTATTATTTATATTGTAGCTATATTAGGGTTTATTTTAAAGGTAAGTATTTAGTTTTAAATAGGATTCATTTACTTAATAAGAGTTAATTTATTTAGATTTATTTAATTAATATTTAAGTTAGGGGGCGTTAGGGTTAGGGTTAGACTTAGGTTTAGGGGTTAATAATTTTATTACAGTGGCGGCGGCGTAGTGGGTGGCAGATTTGGGGTTAATAAATTTATTATAGGTGGTGACGGTGTAGGGGGGGCAGGATAGGGGTTAATAGGTTTAATATAGGTTGCGGCGGGTTCATGGAGCGGCGGTTTAGGGGTTAAACTATTTAGTTGCGGAGAGGTGCGGGATCAGCAGGATAGGGGTTAATAATTTTATTATAGAGGGCGACAGTATGGGGGGGGCAGGATAGGGGTTATTAGGTATACTGTAGGTGGCAGCGGTGTCCGGGAGCGGCGGTTTAGGGGTTAATACATTTATAAGAGTTGCGGCAGGGTCTAGGAGCGGCGGTTTAGGGGTTAATACATTTATAAGAGTTGCGGCGGGGTCTAGGAGCGGCGGTTTAGGGGTTAGTAACTTTATTGAGTTGCGGGAGGCTCCGGGGGCGCCGGTATAGGGATAGAACAGTGTAGTTTAGTGTGAGTGCTTAGTGACAGGCTAGCAATAAAGCTGGGAAAAAGCCGAAGGGCAGCGAGATCGGATGAGTGATAACTGTCACAGTCCGCTGCTCATCGCCCCGCGGCTTTTTGACAGCTTTATTTGATAACTTAGGCGTATTTTTTCAGGTCCGCGGCGGCGAAGGTAGGCGAGCTTAGGCGGGCGTATTGGGCCGGCGAAGCCAGAAAAGTAGACGGCTTGATAACTACCCCCCTATGTCTGTTATTCCTCCTTCTAGTAAACATAAAAAGTCTTTTAAAACTTCTCTTTATCCAGATGAATTTTTAAATGAACATCATCATTCTGATTCTAATGATTCTTCTGGTTCAGAGGATTCTGCCTCAGAGGTTGATGCTGATAAATCTTCATATTTATTTAAAATGGAATTTATTCGTTCTTTACTTAAAGAAGTCCTAATTGCTTTAGAAATTGAGGATTCTGGTCCTCTTGATACTAAATCTAAACGTTTAGACAAGGTCTTTAAATCTCCTGTAGTTATTCCAGAAGTTTTTCCTGTTCCTGGTGCTATTTCTGAAGTAATTTCCAAGGAATGGAATAATTTGGGTAATTCATTTACTCCTTCTAAACGTTTTAAGCAATTCTATCCTGTGCCGTCCGACAGATTAGAGTTTTGGGACAAAATCCCTAAAGTTGATGGGGCTATCTCTGCCCTTGCTAAGCGTACTACTATTCCTACGGCAGATGGTACTTCCTTTAAGGATCCTTTAGATAGGAAAATTGAATCCTTTCTAAGAAAAGCTTATTTGTGTTCAGGTAATCTTCTTAGACCTGCTATATCTTTGGCGGATGTTGCTGCAGCTTCAACTTTTTGGTTGGAAACTTTAGCGCAACAAGTAACAGATCATGATTCTCATAACATTATTATTCTTCTTCAACATGCTAATAATTTTATCTGTGATGCCATTTTTGATATTATCAGAGTTGATGTCAGGTTTATGTCTCTAGCTATTTTAGCTAGAAGAGCTTTATGGCTTAAAACTTGGAATGCTGATATGTCTTCTAAATCGACTCTACTTTCCCTTTCTTTCCAGGGTAATAAATTATTTGGTTCTCAGTTGGATTCTATTATCTCAACTGTTACTGGTGGGAAAGGAACTTTTTTACCACAGGATAAAAAATCTAAGGGTAAAAACAGGGCTAATAATCGTTTTCGTTCCTTTCGTTTCAACAAAGAACAAAAGCCTGATCCTTCATCCTCAGGAGCAGTTTCAGCTTGGAAACCATCTCCAGTCTGGAATAAATCCAAGCCTTCTAGAAAAGCAAAGCCAGCTTCTAAGTCCACATGAAGGTGCGGCCCTCATTCCAGCTCAGCTGGTAGGGGGCAGATTACGTTTTTTCAAAGAAATTTGGATCAATTCTGTTCACAATCTTTGGATTCAGAACATTGTTTCAGAAGGGTACAGAATTGGTTTCAAGATAAGACCTCCTGCAAAGAGATTTTTTCTTTCCCGTGTCCCAGTAAACCCAGCGAAAGCTCAAGCATTTCTGAAATGTGTTTCAGATCTAGAGTTGGCTGGAGTAATTATGCCAGTTCCAGTTCTGGAACAGGGGCTGGGGTTTTATTCGAATCTCTTCATTGTACCAAAGAAGGAGAATTCCTTCAGACCAGTTCTGGATCTAAAAATATTGAATCGTTATGTAAGGATACCAACATTCAAAATGGTAACTATAAGGACTATCCTGCCTTTTGTTCAGCAAGGGCATTATATGTCTACAATAGATTTACAGGATGCATATCTGCATATTCTGATTCATCCAGCTCACTATCAGTTTCTGAGATTTTCTTTCCTGGACAAGCATTACCAGTTTGTGGCTCTGCCGTTTGGCCTAGCAACAGCTCCAAGAATTTTTACAAAGGTTCTCGGTGCCCTTCTGTCTGTAATCAGAGAACAGGGTATTGTGGTATTTCCTTATTTGGACGATATCTTGGTACTTGCTCAGTCTTCACATTTAGCAGACTCTCATACGAATCGACTTGTGTTGTTTCTTCAAGATCATGGTTGGAGGATCAATTCACTAAAAAGTTAATTGATTCCTCAGACAAGTGTAACCTTTTTGGGTTTCCAGATAGATTCAGTGTCCATGACTCTGTCTTTGACAGACAAGAGACGTCTAAAATTGATTTCAGCTTGTCGAAACCTTCAGTCACAATCATTCCCTTCGGTAGCCTTATGCATGGAAATTCTAGGTCTTATGACTGCTGCATCGGACGCGATCCCCTTTGCTCGTTTTCACATGCGACCTCTTCAGCTCTGTATGCTGAACCAATGGTGCAGGGATTACACAAAGATATCTCAATTAATATCTTTAAAACCGATTGTACGACACTCTCTGACGTGGTGGACAGATCACCATCGTTTAGTTCAGGGGGCTTCTTTTGTTCCTCCGACCTGGACTGTAATTTCAACAGATGCAAGTCTTACAGGTTGGGGAGCTGTGTGGGGATCTCTGACGGCACAAGGGGTTTGGGAATCTCAGCAGGTGAGATTACCGATCAATATTTTGGAACTCCGTGCAATTTTCAGAGCTCTTCAGTCCTGGCCTCTTCTGAAGAGAGAGTCGTTCATTTGTTTTCAGACAGACAATGTCACAACTGTGGCATACATCAATCATCAAGGAGGGACTCACAGTCCTCTGGCTATGAAAGAAGTATCTCGAATTCTGGTTTGGGCGGAATCCAGCTCCTGTCTAATCTCTGCGGTTCATATCCCATGTATAGACAATTGGGAAGCGGATTATCTCAGTCGCCAAACGTTACATCCGGGCGAATGGTCTCTTCACCCAGAGGTATTTCTTCAGATTGTTCAAATGTGGGAACTTCCAGAAATAGATCTGATGACTTCTCATCTAAACAAGAAACTTCCCAGGTATCTGTCCAGATCCCGGGATCCTCAGGCGGAGGCAGTGGATGCATTATCACTTCCTTGGAAGTATCATCCTGCCTATATCTTCTTCCAAGAGTAATCAACAAGATTCTGAAGGAATGCTCGTTTGTTCTGCTGGTAGCTCCAGCATGGCCTCACAGGTTTTGGTATGCGGATCTTGTCCGGATGGCTTCTTGCCAGCCGTGGACTCTTCCGTTAAGACCAGACCTTCTGTCGCAAGGTCCTTTCTTCCATCAGGATCTCAAATCCTTAAATTTAAAGGTATGGAGATTGAACGCTTGATTCTTGGTCAAAGAGGTTTCTCTGACTCTGTGATTAATACTATGTTACAGGCTCGTAAATCTGTTTCTAGAGAAATATATTATAGAGTCTGGAAGACATATTTCTTGGTGTCTTTCTCATCATTTTTCTTGGCATTCTTTTAGAATTCCGAGAATTTTGCAATTTCTTCAGGATGGTTTAGATAAAGGTTTGTCTGCAAGTTCCTTGAAAGGACAAATCTCTGCTCTTTCTGTTCTTTTTCACAGAAAGATTGCTAATCTTCCTGATATTCATTGTTTTGTACAAGCTTTGGTTCGTATAAAACCTGTTATTAAGTCAATTTCTCCTCCTTGGAGTTTGAATTTGGTTCTGGGGGCTCTTCAAGCTCCTCCGTTTGAACCTATGCATTCATTGGACATTAAATTACTTTCTTGGAAAGTTTTGTTCCTTTTGGCCATCTCTTCTGCCAGAAGAGTCTCTGAATTGTCTGCTCTTTCTTGTGAGTCTCCTTTTCTGATTTTTCATCAGGATAAGGCGGTGTTGCGAACTTCTTTTCAATTTTTACCTAAGGTTGTGAATTCCAACAACATTAGTAGAGAAATTGTGGTTCCTTTATTATGTCCTAATCCTAAGAATTCTAAGGAGAAATCATTGCATTCTTTGGATGTTGTAAGAGCTTTGAAATATTATGTTGAAGCTACTAAGTCTTTCCGAAAGACTTCTAGTCTATTTGTCATCTTTTCCGGTTCTAGAAAAGTCCAGAAAGCTTCTGCCATTTCTTTGGCATCTTGGTTGAAATCTTTAATTCATCATGCTTATGTCGAGTCTGGTAAAACTCCGCCTCAAGAGATTACAGCTCATTCTACTAGGTCAGTTTCTACTTCCTGGGCGTTTAGGAATGAAGCTTCGGTTGATCAGATTTGCAAAGCAGCAACTTGGTCTTCTTTGCATACTTTTACTAAATTCTACCATTTTGATGTGTTTTCTTCTTCTGAAGCAGTTTTTGGTAGAAAAGTACTTCAGGCAGCTGTTTCAGTTTGAATCTTCTGCTTATTTTTTTCATATTAAACTTTATTTCTTCTGTTAAGTGTGATCAGTCCACGGGTCATCATTACTTCTGGGATATTAACTGCTCCCCTACAGGAAGTGCAAGAGGATTCACCCAGCAGAGCTGCATATAGCTCCTCCCCTCTACGTCACTCCCAGTCATTCTCTTGCACCCAGCAACTAGATAGGTCGTGTGAGAGGACTATGGTGATTATACTTAGTTTTATATCTTCAATCAAAAGTTTGTTATTTTAAAATAGCACCGGAGTGTGTTATTACCTCTCTGGCAGAGTTTGAGGAAGAATCTACCAGAGTTTTGCTATGATTTTAGCCGGAGTAGTTAAGATCATATTGCTGTTTCTCGGCCATCTGAGGAGAGGTAAAGTTCAGATCAGGGGACAGCGGGCAGATGAATCTGCATAGAGGTATGTAGCAGTTTTTATTTTCTGACAATGGAATTGATGAGAAAATCCTGCCATACCGATATAATGTAAAATCGTTTTCATTTGCTGAGGTACTGAGTGAATAAATGTTTGGGCACCATTTTTCCACTTGGCAGTTGCTTAAATCTGTTTTTTCTGTCAGTTTCTGTTCTCCCTCACTGCTGTGTGTGTGGGGGAGGGGCGCTTTTACTATGCATCAAATATTTCAGTCAGCAACTCATTGTATTCCCTGCATGATCTGGTTCATCTCTACAGAGCTCAGGGGTCTTCAAAACTTATTTTGAGGGAGGTAATTTCTCTCAGCAGAGCTGTGAGAATTATAGTTTGACTGAAATAAAAACTTTTATTCTGTAATTTGTTTCCTGCTTTCAGAAATTGTTATCTTTGCTAATGGGATTAAACCTTTGCTAAAGTTGTGTTGTTTACAAGGATTGAGGCTATAACTGTTTCAATTTATTAATTTTTAACTGTCATATAGATCTTCTGTGCTTCTTAAAGGCACAGTACGTTTTAATATTATTCTATTTGAATTGTATTTCCAAGTTGCAAGTTTATTTGCTAGTGTGTTAAACATGTCTGATTCAGAAGATGATACCTGTGTCATTTGTTGCAATGCCAAAGTGGAGCCCAATAGAAATTTATGTACTAACTGTATTGATGCTACTTTAAATAAAAATCAATCTGTACAAATTGAACAAATTTCACCAAACAACGAGGGGAGAGTTATGCCGACTAACTCGCCTCACGTGTCAGTACCTACATCTCCCGCTCAGAGGGAGGTGCGTGATATTGTAGCGCCGAGTACAGCTGGGCGGCCATTACAAATCACATTACAGGATATGGCTACTGTTATGACTGAAGTTTTGGCTAAATTACCAGAACTAAAAGGTAAGCGTGATCACTCTGGGGTGAGAACAGAGTGCGCTGATAATATTAGGGCCATGTCAGACACTGCGTCACAGGTGGCAGAACATGAGGACGGAGAACTTCATTCTGTGGGTGACGGTTCTGATCCAAACAGACTGGATTCAGATATTTCAAATTTTAAATTTAAACTGGAAAACCTCCGTGTATTACTAGGGGAGGTGTTAGCGGCTCTGAATGATTGTAACACAGTTGCAATACCAGAGAAAATGTGTAGGTTGGATAAATATTTTGCGGTACCGACGAGTACTGAGGTTTTTCCTATACCTAAGAGACTTGCTGAAATTGTTACTAAGGAGTGGGATAGACCCGGTGTGCCGTTCTCACCCCCTCCGATATTTAGAAAAATGTTTCCAATAGATGCCACCACAAGGGACTTATGGCAAACGGTCCCTAAGGTGGAGGGAGCAGTTTCTACTTTAGCTAAGCGTACCACTATCCCGGTGGAGGATAGCTGTGCTTTTTCAGATCCAATGGATAAAAAGTTAGAGGGTTACCTTAAGAAAATGTTTGTTCAACAAGGTTTTATATTGCAACCCCTTGCATGCATTGCGCCGATCACGGCTGCAGCGGCATTCTGGATTGAGTCTCTGGAAGAGAACATTGGTTCAGCTACTCTGGACGACATTACGGACAGGCTTAGAGTCCTTAAACTAGCTAATTCATTCATTTCGGAGGCCGTAGTACATCTTACTAAACTTACGGCGAAGAATTCAGGATTCGCCATTCAGGCACGCAGGGCGCTGTGGCTAAAATCCTGGTCAGCTGATGTTACTTCTAAGTCTAAATTGCTTAATATACCTTTCAAAGGGCAGACCTTATTCGGGCCCGGGTTGAAAGAGATTATCGCTGACATTACAGGAGGTAAAGGCCATGCCCTGCCTCAGGACAAAGCCAAGACTAGACAGTCTAGTTTTCGTTCCTTTCGTAATTTCAAAGCAGGAGCAGCATCAACTTCCTCTGCACCAAAACAGGAAGGAGCTGTTGCTCGCTACAGACAAGGCTGGAAACCTAACCAGTCCTGGAACAAGGGCAAGCAGACTAGGAAACCTGCTGCTGCCCCCAAAACAGCATGAATTGAGGGCCCCCGATCCGGGATCGGATCTAGTGGGGGGCAGACTTTCTCTCTTCGCCCAGGCTTGGGCAAGAGATGTTCAGGATCCCTGGGCGCTAGAGATAATATCTCAGGGATACCTTCTGGACTTCAAATACTCTCCTCCAAGAGAGAGATTTCATCTGTCAAGATTGTCAACAATCCAGACAAAGAAAGAGGCTTTTCTACGCTGCGTACAAGAGCTCTTGTTAATGGGAGTAATCCATCCAGTTCCACGATCGGAACAGGGACAGGGGTTTTACTCAAATCTGTTTGTGGTTCCCAAAAAAGAGGGAACTTTCATACCAATCCTGGACTTAAAGATCCTAAACAAATTCCTAAGAGTTCCATCGTTCAAGATGGAGACTATTCGGACAATTTTACCTATGATCCAAGAGGGTCAGTACATGACCACTGTAGATTTAAAAGATGCTTACCTGCACATACCGATTCACAAAGATCATTACCGGTACCTAAGGTTTGCCTTCCTAGACAGGCATTACCAGTTTGTGGCTCTTCCATTCGGATTGGCTACAGCGCCAAGAATCTTCACAAAGGTTCTGGGTGCTCTTCTGGCGGTACTAAGACCGCGGGGAATCTCGGTAGCTCCATACCTAGACGACATTCTGATACAAGCTTCAAGCTTTCAAACTGCCAAATCTCATACAGAGTTAGTGCTGGCATTTCTAAGGTCACATGGATGGAAGGTGAACGAAAAGAAAAGTTCACTCGTTCCACTCACAAGAGTTCCCTTCCTGGGGACTCTTATAGATTCTGTAGAAATGAAGATTTACCTGACAGAGGACAGGCTATCAAGACTTCAAAGTGCTTGCCGCACTCTTCATTCCATTCAACACCCGTCAGTGGCTCAATGTATGGAGGTAATCGGCTTAATGGTAGCGGCAATGGACATAGTACCCTTTGCACGCTTACACCTCAGACCACTGCAACTGTGCATGCTAGGTCAGTGGAATGGGGATTACTCAGACTTATCCCCTTCTCTGATTCTGGATCAAGAGACCAGAAATTCTCTTCTATGGTGGCTTTCTCGGCCACACCTGTCCAGGGGGATGCCATTCAGCAGACCAGACTGGACAATTGTAACAACAGACGCCAGCCTTCTAGGTTGGGGTGCCGTCTGGAATTCCCTGAAGGCTCAGGGACTATGGAGTCAGGAGGAGAGTCTCCTGCCAATAAACATTCTGGAATTGAGAGCAGTTCTCAATGCCCTCCTGGCTTGGCCCCAGTTGACAACTCGGGGGTTCATCAGGTTTCAGTCGGACAACATCACGACTGTAGCTTACATCAACCATCAGGGAGGGACAAGAAGCTCCCTAGCTATGATGGAAGTATCAAAGATAATTCGCTGGGCAGAGTCTCACTCTTGCCACCTGTCAGCAATCCACATCCCGGGAGTGGAGAACTGGGAGGCGGATTTCTTAAGTCGTCAGACTTTTCATCCGGGGGAGTGGGAACTTCATCCGGAGGTCTTTGCCCAAATACTTCGACGTTGGGGCAAACCAGAGATAGATCTCATGGCGTCTCGACAGAACGCCAAGCTTCCTCGTTACGGGTCCAGATCCAGGGATCCAGGAGCAGTCCTGATAGATGCTCTGACAGCACCTTGGGACTTCAGGATGGCTTACGTGTTTCCACCCTTCCCGTTGCTTCCTCGATTGATAGCCAGAATCAAACAAGAGAGAGCATCAGTGATTCTAATAGCACCTGCGTGGCCACGCAGGACTTGGTATGCAGACCTGGTGGACATGTCATCCTGTCCGCCTTGGTCTCTACCTCTGAAACAGGACCTTCTGATACAGGGTCCCTTCAAACATCAAAATCTAACTTCTCTGAAGCTGACTGCTTGGAAATTGAACGCTTAATTTTATCAAGACGTGGGTTTTCTGAGTCGGTTATTAGTACCTTAATACAGACTAGGAAACCTGTTACCAGAAAGATTTACCATAAGATATGGCGTAAATACCTACATTGGTGTGAATCCAAAGGTTACTCTTGGAGTAAGGTTAGGATTCCTAGGATATTGTCTTTTCTACAAGAAGGTTTAGAAAAGGGTTTTTCTGCTAGTTCATTAAAGGGACAGATCTCAGCTCTGTCCATTCTGTTACACAAACGTCTGTCAGAAGTTCCTGACGTCCAGGCTTTTTGTCAGGCTTTGGCCAGGATTAAGCCTGTGTTTAAAACTGTTGCTCCACCATGGAGTTTAAACCTTGTTCTTAATGTTTTACAGGGCGTTCCGTTTGAACCCCTTCATTCCATTGATATAAAGTTGTTATCTTGGAAAGTTCTATTTTTAATGGCTATTTCCTCGGCTCGAAGAGTCTCTGAATTATCAGCCTTACATTGTGATTCTCCTTATTTGATTTTTCATTCGGATAAGGTAGTCCTGCGTACTAAACCTGGGTTCTTACCTAAGGTAGTTACTAACAGGAATATCAATCAAGAGATTGTTGTTCCTTCTTTATGCCCAAATCCTTCTTCAAAGAAGGAACGTCTACTGCACAACCTGGATGTAGTCCGGGCTCTAAAATTTTACTTGCAGGCAACTAAGGAATTCCGACAAACGTCTTCTCTGTTTGTCATTTACTCTGGGCAGAGGAGAGGTCAAAAAGCTTCCGCTACCTCTCTTTCTTTTTGGCTTCGTAGCATAATTCGTTTAGCTTATGAGACTGCTGGACAGCAGCCCCCTGAAAGAATTACAGCTCATTCTACTAGAGCTGTGGCTTCCACTTGGGCCTTCAAGAATGAGGCCTCTGTTGAACAGATTTGCAAGGCTGCAACTTGGTCTTCGCTTCATACTTTTTCCAAATTTTACAAATTTGACACCTTTGCTTCATCGGAGGCTATTTTTGGGAGAAAGGTTCTTCAGGCAGTGGTTCCTTCTGTATAAAGAGTCTGCCTATCCCTCCCGTCATCCGTGTACTTTTGCTTTGGTATTGGTATCCCAGAAGTAATGATGACCCGTGGACTGATCACACTTAACAGAAGAAAACATAATTTATGCTTACCTGATAAATTCCTTTCTTCTGTAGTGTGATCAGTCCACGGCCCGCCCTGTTTTTAAGGCAGGTAAATATTTTTTAATTTATACTCCAGTCACCACTTCACCCTTGGCTTTTCCTTTCTCGTTGGTCCTTGGTCGAATGACTGGGAGTGACGTAGAGGGGAGGAGCTATATGCAGCTCTGCTGGGTGAATCCTCTTGCACTTCCTGTAGGGGAGCAGTTAATATCCCAGAAGTAATGATGACCCGTGGACTGATCACACTACAGAAGAAAGGAATTTATCAGGTAAGCATAAATTATGTTTTTGGGTGTGGATTATTTTTTCAGCGGAATTGGCTGTCTTTATTTTATCCCTCCCTCTCTAGTGACTCTTGCGTGGAAAGATCCACATCTTGGGTAGTCATTATCCCATACGTCACTAGCTCATGGACTCTTGCTAATTACATGAAAGAAAACATAATTTATGTAAGAACTTAACTGATAAATTCATTTCTTTCATATTAGCAAGAGTCCATGAGGCCTGCCCTTTTTTGTGGTGGTATGATTTTTTTGTATAAAGCACAATTATTCCAATTCCTTATTCTTTATGCTTTCGCACTTTTTTATCACCCCACTTCTTGGCTATTCGTTAAACTGATTTGTGGGTGTGGTGAGGGGTGTATTTATAGGCATTTTGAGGTTTGGGAAACTTTGCCCCTCCTGGTAGGAATGTATATCCCATACGTCACTAGCTCATGGACTCTTGCTAATATGAAAGAAATGAATTTATCAGGTAAGTTCTTACATAAATTATGTTTTTTCCGAGCCAACATTTTCCAAAGAGGATGCCGTTCAGGAATCTAATGACAATGTTCAATATATACCGCAGCTCTCTCCTCAGGCGTCTCAAATGACAGCGACACCATGTTCGTTGTTAATCCTAAAAAATCCAGTAAGCTAAACAAATATTTTGATGTACCTTCCTTGGTGGAGGTTTTTCCTGTACCAGATCAAGCTACTGAGATCATTGCTAAGGAATGGGAGGGACCCCTTTCCCTTTTTCTCTTCCTATATTTAAAAAAATGTTTCCCATAGCGGACTCTCTATCAAGGAGTCTTGGAAAAGTTTCCACTCTGGCCAAGAGAACTACTATACCCATAGAGGATAGATGTGCCTTTAAGGACCCTATGGATACAAAAAATTAGAGGGGTTACTCAAGATGATGTATGTACACCAGGGGTTACAATGACAACCTGCAGTGTGCATTGCTACTGTCACTAGCGCGGCGGCATATTGGTTTGATGCCTTGTCTGATGCTATCAGGACAGACACTCCCCTTGATGAGATTCAGGATAGGATAAAGGCTCTTAAGTTATCTAATTCCTTTATTACTTATGCTTCCCTACAGGTTATCAAACTGGGAGCAAAAATATCAGGTTTTGCTGTTCTAGCCCGCAGAGCCTTATGGCTAAAGCCTTGGTCTGCGGATGTGTCCTCTAAATCTAAACTCTTGGTGATTCCCTAAAAGGGAAAGACCTTGTTTGGGCCAGGTTTAACAGAAATAATCTGATATTAGGGGAGGAAAGGGTCATCTTCTCCCTCAGGATAAGAGAAACAAGCAAAAGAAATATCAGAGTAATTTTCGTTCCTTTTGAAATTTCAAGGGAAATTCTGCCTCTTCCAAGCAAGATCAGTCTAAACCTTCCTGGAGACCCAATCAGTCTTGGAATAAGGGAAAACAATCCAAGAAGCCTGCTATTGAGTCAAAGACAGCATGAATGGTCTGCCCCGATCCAGGACCGGATCTTGTAGGGGGCAGGCTTTCCTTCTTCGCTCAGGCTTGGGTTTGAGATGTTCAGGATGCCTGGGCAGTAGACATAGTGTCCCAGGTATACAAACTAGAGTTCAAGAGTTTTCCTCCCCAGAGGCAGGTTTCTGCTTTCAAGATTATCTGTAGACCAGACAAAAAGAGGCGTTCTTACACTGTGTAAGAGACCTCTTCGACCTGGGAGTAATAGTTCTTGTTCCGAGGCAGGAACAGGGTCTGGGGTTTTATTCCAATCTGTTCGTGGTTCCCAAAAAAGAGGGAACCTTTAGACCAATTTTAGATCTCAAGAGTCTAAACAAATTCTTCAGAGTACCGTCCTTCAAGATGGAAACTATTTGTTCCATTCTCCCTTTTGTCCAAGAGGGTCAGTTTATGACAACAATGGATTTAAAGGATGCGTACCTGCATGTTCCCATTCACCGGGATCATCACAAGTTTCTAAGGTTTGCCTTTCTAGACAAACACTTCCAATTTGTGGCTCTTCCTTTCGGGCTAGCCACAGCTCCCAGAATTTTCTCAAAGGTTCTGGGATACCTACTGGCGGTGCTCAGATTACAGGGCATTGCAGTCGCGCCTTATCTGGATGACATCCTTGTCCAGGCGCCACATCTTTTCAACAAGCAAGGTCCCATACGGAAATGTTATCCTTCCTGCGATCTCACGGATGGAAGGTAAATTTGGAAAAGAGCTCCTTAGTTCCAAATACAAGGATTACCTTCTTGGGAACCATCATAGATTCCCTATAAATGAAGATTTTTCTGACAGAAGTCAGGAAATCAAAGATTTTCGATTCTTGTCTAGCACTTCAGTCCGCTCCTCGACCATCTGTGGCTCAATGCATGGAGGTAATCGGGCTGATGGTGGCGGCAATGGACTTCATCCCGTTCGCTCGTTTCCACCTCGGACCTCTGCAGTTAAACATGCTCAGTCAGTGGAACAGAGATTATGCGGATTTGTCTCCACAAATTCTACTAGAGCAGGATACAAGGATTCTCTTCAATGGTGGTTGTCTCAGGATCATCTCTCCCAGGGAACCTTCGTTCACAGACCCTCCTGGGTGATTGTGACAACAGACGCCAGCCTTCTAGGATGGGGAGCAATCTGGGACTCCCTAAAGGCTCAGGGAGTTTGGACTCAGTTTGTTCTGCCTATATACATTCTGGAGCTGAGAGCGATCTTCAATGCTCTTCTGGCCTGGCCCCAGTTAGCCTCGGCCCGGTTTATCGGGTTCCAGTCGGACAAAATAACTTCAGTGGCTTACATCAATCATCAGGGAGGAATGCGGAGTTCCTTAGCAATGACCGAGGTAGCCAAAATAATTTGGTGGGCGGAGACCCACTCTTGCTGTCTGTCGGCGATCCACATCCCAGGGGTGGACAACTGGGAGACGGACTTCCTGAGCAGGCAGACTTTTCACCCAGGGGAGTGAGAACTCCATCTGGAAGTATTTTCCAGCCTGATCCTCAAGTGGGGTCAGCCAGAATTGGATCTCATGGCATCTCAACAGAATGCCAAGCTTCCGAGGAACGGGTCGAGATCCAGGGACCCTCAGGCTGTACTGATAGACACCCTGGCAGTACCTTGGACCTTCAGTCTAGCATATCTATTTCCTCCGTTCGCTCTTCTTCCTCGGGTCATTGCTCGAATCAAGCAGAAGAGGGCATCGGTGAGCCTCATTGCACCGGCTTGTCTTCGCAGGATTTGGTATGCAGATCTGAACATGTGGTCTCTTCCACCTTGGAAACTTCCGTTGAGGAAGGACCTTCTACTTCAAGGGCCCTTCCTTCATCCAAATCTAGTTTCTCTGAAGCTGACTGCTTGGAGATTGAACGCTTCATTTTATCCAAGTGGGGCTTTTCGGAATCGGTCATAGAGATTGAGGCTTGTAAACCTGTAACTAGAAAGATTTACCACAAGATATGGCGTAAATCTCTCTATTGGTGTGAATCCAAGGGCTATTCTTGGAGTAGAATTAGGATTCCTAAAATTTTGTCATTTCTCCAAGAAGGTTTGGAGAAAGGATTTTCGTCAAGTTCCCTAAAGGGTCAAATTTCTGCCTTATCGATTTTGTTACATAAGCGTCTAGCGGACGTACCAAACGTGCAATCTTTTTGTCAGGCCTTGGTCAGGATCAGGCCTGTGTTTAAGCCAGTTACTCCTCCCTGGAGTCTTAATTTAGTTCTTAAGGTTCTTCAAGGGGGTCCGTTTGAGCCTATGCATTCCTTAGATATTAAGTTGTTATCTCGGAAAGTTTTGTTTCTTGTTGCTATTTCTTCTGCTCGTAGGGTGTCAGAGCTCTCGGCATTGCAGTATGAGTCTCCTTACCTTATTTTTCATTCAGATAAGGTGGTTTTACGTACTAAATTAGGATTTCTCCCTAAAGTAGATTTAGACCAGGAGATTGTTGTTCCTTCCTTGTGTCCGAATCCTTCTTCTCAGAAGGAACGGCTTCTGCACAATCTAGACGTGGTACGTGTATTAAAATTCTTTTTGCAGGCGACTAAGGATTTTCGTCAGTCTTCTGCTCTATTTGTCTATTTGATGGATCTAGACTAATAATCACAAAGTGATAACTAACTACCACTAACAAGGATTACAAAGGATTCGTTGAAACTACTTTATTTACTTCCAAAACACTCTGCGCAGAGTTTCTCTTCCTAAACGGATCTACATTGGAGACGCATCAAGCGTCCGTGACGTCACCAGCTGTTAGGAGACGATCTGGACACCTGTGCCGTACCCTGACGGAGGATTCAGCTCGAGAAAGGAGCAGGTAGGCACTGTAGAGGTGTAGCAGCCCTACAGCGTGGGAGTTAGAGGTCACTTTTAAACTTGTAAGAAAAATAATATTTGGAACACCTAAACGGAACTTTCACATTAATCTATTCCCAAACGGAACTTTGACACTAATTTATTCCCGAACGGAACTTTTACATTAATCAATTCCCATACGAACCATTATTATAAAGGTGGATTGAAATAGATTTTTTTAATTTATGTGACAACCAACTCTAGGATTTTCTAGATCAAGTTGCCTCAAAACAGTATACAGCTATTTTTTAGTATAGGTTTTAGCAAAGTTTTTCCAGTATTTGTGTTTATGTGTATGACCGGTCTTATTATCACTTATATATTATTACTTATAACGTATATATTTTCATGTGAATTTTTAAACAAGGTGAATTTTTAAACAAGATAAATAAATTTTATTTTGATACCAGACTGATTTTCGATGCCAAGTCATATTTTATGTTAAAATAATATAAGAGTATTCACTTTTTCAGCACAGAATTGGTTATGTATTGCATATCCTTATAATATAATTAACAAATATATATTTGTAGATTATCCTCATCCCCACAGCTGTTTAGCGCATACACGCACCTCTTTTCTTTCTTTGTACCAGCATTTAGGTTGTAGGGCTTATGACTGCAGCTTTTGCTATGATTTCCTTTACCCAGTTGTCCTTTCTTCATCAATCAAACAAGGATTTTAAGGATTTTTCTACAGTCAGGAAAGCATGAATGTTAAGATTGATATCTCAACTGTCTAAGTTTAGGGTCCTCCTTTTGAAGACCGTTATGGATGGTCATTTTCATGGACCATTTTAGGAGCTTCAGAGTAATATGATCACCTCAAGAGGTGCAGTCACTAATCATTTTCTTGAACCCACAGTTGTGGCATTTTCAAACATCAGTGAAATTCTAAGGCATTGAGGTTAGCCGGAGAGAGACCTCATGGCCTCTCGCTTGAACACCAAGCAACTTTGTTATTGTACAAGGCCAAGAGAGAGATCCTCAGGCAGCCCTAATGGGTGCCTTAGTGGTTACTTTATCTTCAGTCTCATTTTTTTCCCCTTTGAGAATGTCATATGTGGATCTGATAGAAATGTCAATGTTCTTTCAGTGGTATCTTCCTCTCAGATGGGAATTGAGGTCTTTGATGGGAAGCTGACATCCTGGTTCTTGAATGTCTAATTTAAGCAGATAAGGGTTTATCTGACAAAGTAATTGATGCCTTAATTCAGAGATTTCTAGGGCTTACAAGTTGCCTTGGATGTTGCTGTTATTTAAGGCTAAATCCTTAAGTATGGAGTTTATCAGTATATAGTTGACTCCTGTGACAATCAGAGAAGTAGCTGTTACAATGTCAATATACATGGTATTGAATGTATTAGACCACAAAATGTTGTTATATCTAAGCAACACCTTTTTGTGAATGTTGCACCTTTTAGGTCAAAAATGGGTTTTTCAGTGATTGTGTAGTACTCACTATTTCTTCGGCGTCCTCCGCCAGTCTGCACGCTCCTGTGCTCAGACGTTATGTGTTTGTAGTGACCAATCTTTGACGATTTCTTAGAGTGCGCACTCTTTTGAATATAAACGCTGCAGTTATGGGAGTCAATCCAGGATCTCAGTTCAGGAGCTGTGAAAAAAATAGAACGTCTACGCGTTTCAGCTTCTCAGAGCCTTTGTCAAGATGATCTTTCTTTCATGCTCCTCCCCTATATAGGGCTAGCTTTTAACCCTTCATTCGTTTTGATTGTAGCTGTAATCTCCTCAAGACAAATTTGGGCTGTTTAAATCTGCTTTATCATATGAAATAATTATCCCATCGCCTTTTTCCCTTTAGTCATTAAAGTGTCATTGAATGTTTTCAGGGCCATGGAGAAGAAATATATCAATTACTGATTCAATGGACCACTGCAGAGGTAACTTGATAATTCAAGATGTGATTTCACTCTGTGTTGTGCATCAACCTCCTCTATCAGGCGAATACCAACGCTGTGACCCTTTTTATAGTGCACAGAAAGTCCTCACAACTCTAACCAGACTAGTTCCCAATGATCTCACAAGTTCACAAGAGTAGTCTTATGGCCGAAACATGTTAACCGTTTTGTGCTACGCCCTCTCATGCACTATGTTTTTGTGACTGCACTGTCCCAGATTATGGAATTTTTTTTACCCTGTGATGTTTATTAAAAAGAGACTTTTATTCAAGCAAGACCCTCTTACATTCTTTTTTGCTCTGATTGACACCAGTCATTGGGTCTGGCTTTTCCTCTGAGGGATTTACAGCACCTGGTGAAGATAGCCCTCACCCCCTCCCCTTCAGTTTACCTATCGTCAAACTATGACATCACTTCCTTTCTGAGCGCCGCACGCTGGATTCCAGACAGAGGCACAGACCGAGGACAGCAACGGATGCCTGCTGAGTAAGCTCTCAGCCCGTATGGACTACGGATCCCTCGATTGTCCCTTCTCCCTCTGACGGCTGCCATAACAGCATCTTAGGAGTACATATGAGGATTCAGTTCTGGATACCTGGGGTGAGTGAGGTTACACAAGACCCGGACACCACACAGGTGTGTATTTGACAGACTGAACACACTCATTCAATCATGTATTTTTATAGGATATCCCTCTCCTCTCTTACCTCCTTAATAGGGATTGACAAGTTTCTAAAAATGTCAGTTCTGTCTTGCAAGCTGCCCTTGCTTATCTTTCATTATAAAAAGGTGTTTCTGAAACCCATTTATTGTGGGGTTTTTTTTTTTTTTTTTTGCAAAATGGCCCCTGATCCTGCACGAATCTTCAGGCTCGCCAGAAACAGCAGTTAAGAAATAGCGGTCTTAAGACTGCTGCTCCTTAACTGGTCCGCCGCCTCTGAGCGCCGGACAGCAAGCAACCCGATCAGATACGATCGGGTTGATTGACACACCCTGCTAGAGGACGATTGGCCGCGAATCAGCAGGGGGCGGCATTGCACAAGCAGTTCACTAGAACTGCTTGTGCAATGTTAAATGCTGACAGTGTATGCTATCTGCATTCAGCGATGTCTGGCAGACATGATACGCTACAGCGTATCATGTCCGCCAGACTTTGATAAATCGGCCCCAATAAATTAATAGATTGTTATGCCATCACTTTGTCCAGATCCTAAATTGTGCAAGGAAAGACTTTAGATGTGGTGAGTGCACTGACGTTTTATGTGGAGATGGAAAAATACTTTTGTATACCTTCTGCACTTTTTGTACATTTTTCAGGGCTTTGTTAATGTCAGGAAGCAACTGTCATTACTCTGGTGACTTGGCACACGGCCTTAATTCAAAATGCTTGTCTGGTGGCAGGTAAGTAATCCCCTCAGAAGATTACAGCACATTCTACTAGCTAAGTACCTACTTCTGGGGCCTTGCATCCATGGAGCAGATTTGACTTCTTGGTGTTTTGCTAATTTCTATTATCTTCATTTGTTTGCTTTATCTGAGGCTGCTTTTGGCAGTAAGGTTTTATGGGCCATTATTCCTGCATAGTCACCTTCCTTTTCTCAGTCCCACCCATTTTGGTGGTGTTGTGGACTTCATTGCTATAGTAATGGATCCCACAAGTGATGGGTCATGGGCTTACCATATTATGAAAGAAACATCATGCATGCTCACCTGATAAATGTATTTCTTTCTATGTACCACAGCTATCTATGGTTTTTCATTGTTTCCATTCACAGTGTAATGCTGCTAAACTTTTTTGAATCAAATTGGATATTTTTACTTAAAGAGATAGTCTAGTCAAAATTAAACTTTAATGATTCAGATAGAATCATGATTCAGGTAGTTTTAAGCAACTTTCTAATTTACTCCTATTATCAATTTTTCTTCATTCTCTTGGAATCTTTATTTTAAAAAAGCAAGAACGTAAGCTTAGAAGACGGCCCATTTTTGGTTCAGCACATGGGTAGCGTTTGCTGATTGGTGTCTTAATGGTTTCATCCAATCAGCAAACGCTACCCAGGTTCTGAATCAAAAATGGGCTGGCTCCTAAGCTTAATTTTCAGCTTTTTTAAATAAAGATACAAAGAGAAAAAAGAAAAACTGATAATAGGAATAAATTAGAAAGTTGTTTTAAATTGCATTCTCTATTTGAATCATGCAAGTTTATTTTTGACTAGACTATCACTTTAAGGATGGACACTGTTGTGATGTGTTTCCTTTGTATTCCTCTGCTTTGCTACATGGGTAACTGAGGATAGCTAGGAGGAATACTTGGTATGGGGAGCATAGCTCTGGAAATGTTATGGTGTGTTTTGCCACCTTTTGTTGGGCAGGAAATAATATCCAAAAAGTAATGGATTGTGAACTCAGAAATAATTTTTCAGCTAAGCATTTAATTATATTTTTTTTCAATAAACTAAAATACATTTTATAAATAACTTTTAGGTGCAACAAATAATTCAATCATTTGAATGTGAGTTGACATTTGCCTTCGTATCGTAAACTAATTATGTGAAGACCCTTGTCCTATACTGGGTTAGGACTATTAAATACAGAATAAATGCATAATTATCTAACAAATTTACTCCAGTTAGCCAGCCCCCTTGCATCATGTGACATCTATCAGACTTATATTTGTGTACACTGTGATCTTTTGCACATGCTCAGTAGGTTCACATTAAAATAAAAGAAGCATTTTTTTTTTCTCAGCTAAGAAGCCGGCCCATTTCACTGTGATAATTATATGCTGGACACCATTTCATTAAAAAAATGCATCTACAAGAGAATATTTTTATATTTATAACTAAAGCAAATAAATTATTTGCACACTGTTTAAGGTTTTTCTTTCATGAGACAGAACATATAAAATTTTGTTTCCAATTTACATCTATTCTTTGTTGAAGGAGCAGCAATGCACTACCGGGAGCTACCTGAACACATCTAGTGAGCCATTAACAAGGGATATATATATATACACATCCACCAAGCAGCTAGCTCCCAGTAGTGTATTGCTCCTTAACCTACTTTGGTACTTTGGTATGCTTTTCAACAAAGAATACCTGAAGAATGAAGGAAATCCAAAAATAAATGTAAGTTACATACAATTGCATGCTCTATTGGGATTCTGAATGTTTACTTTCCCTAACATTTGGGATTTAACTAGAAAAGATTATTCATTTGATTTAATCGTAAAGCTTGTAAGTAAGCACACATTTGCAGGATCTACCTGCTGGTTATAGGATGAGGTTGGCAGAAAAAAAAGGATCACCTAGCAGGTCTCTGGCAGCTAAGGGGTTAGTGATATAAACAGGGATGTGTCACTGTGATAATTATATGCTGTACACCACATTATGCTAGACAGTAACTATCTCTGCTTGGTGTTTAGGAGGTAAAATACAAGTGTGGGTAATTTAGCCTTTGTCAGAACCTGACATTAATGTTTGGTCTCTCCCATACTAGAAGTATCAGATTTAGAGATCATGTAGTAGTAAAGAGACTTGAAACCTGTACACCGTGGTCTTTAGCTGTATGACTCCTCCACCTGTGTTTAGGTCTAGTGGACTTCGTGTAGGTGCATCCAGATTTAATTTTACTAAAAATTTAAAAGTTTGTATTTGTTTGTCAGATTGTGATACATTTTAATAAAGCATAGTATTCACCTGGTCAGAACAGACAATATGTTTAGTTGTGCAGCAATATGACCATATTTATTTTACATGAACTTGCATATAGAGTTTGCTACTTAGTGGCACAAATAAACCCTCAATGGCTAATTCCTCTGTATGTGACCAGTGAGGTACAAGTATAGTCTAGTCTGGCTTATTTGTAACTGTGTTGTCTTCTCTAGGGTACTGTGCACTTAATGTCCTGAAGACTGACCAGTGACCTGCTGCTGTTAGAAAATGTACTGACAACATATGGAACTTGTCCTACTCTGTATGCGCCAAATTATGTTCTCACGTACATGGATGCAACTGAAACACTTATCTTCATATCAGCTGCAACCTGGAAGAAATAAAGCACCAGGATTTATTACTTTCGTGCAAAAGTACTTCAGAGCTGTGGAGAGGACTGTGGAGGACACCTCTAAACAACATATAAAGCAAATTGATTCAATGCTCTATGGAGATGTAACTGTGCACTTACATTACTGTCACTGTAAAGACACCATACAGATAGCTAAACATATGCAACTGACTGTCATAAAAAATAAAACTTCAGCATTGTACACTACTGTCATCTGCTGGCCAAACGGAGAGAACAAGTCACTGCACTAAATATTTATTTCCTATAAGTGGAAATTTGCTATCAGACCGATCATCAGTCACACAGGTGTCTCTTGCAGCTAAACCACTGAATACATAATCTTTCTTCCCCAAGAATGGAGCATATACTCCCCACGTAAACAGGCAACTGAGCAAGGACACATTGTCATGACACCCCTGCCTGACTAATTATACCCCGGCTAATGGACAACCAGCGTAGCAGCACCTGATAAATAAGTTGTGATTATATCTAAACTGATATGTCTAGATATTAACCCTTGTCTGCATATTTATAAAGTGTAGCTAGATATCTTATTGTATTTATTCACTAACTGAATGTTATATTATTGTTTGTATCACTCTCACTACACAGTTGGGTTATACATTTATTTGGTCAGTGTTGTCACAAGAACTATCTTAAGCCATGGACATTATAATAGTAATAATTTGTGGAATTCTCTGTATCCTGGAGGGATGTGTACCCAATCAGCTGTTAATGCACCAGTAAATATAGTAGATTTACATAATCAAAAAAATGCATGATACAAATCCAATGCAATAGCAATTAGTATGAACTTCAAATGAGTAATAGATTTCAAAGTTATGTCTATTTTTACTCCTCTTCCATCATGTGATAGCTATCAGCAAGTCACAAATGCATATACTTCCTGCACATGCTCAGTAGGAGCTGGTGACTCAAAAAGCGTAAATATAAAAAGACACTGCACATTTTGTTAATGGAAGTAAATTGGAAAGTTGTTTAAAATTGCATGCTCTATTTGAATCATAAAAGTTTAATTTTGACTTGAGTGTCTCTTTATTTATTGCCTGACTAATGACCCTACTAACTGACTCTCTGGCACCTGACAAGTAAGTTGCATCCTTATCTGAAAATTCCACTCTGTCATAGAAAGATATTTTGGGGGTTGTTTTTGTTTAATTGTTATTGGTTCTTTTACAAATCTTTGGTATGCAAATGAACTGGGACGATGAGATGGAGTCTATAAATGTGTGTGGTGTTCAATAAAGGATATATACTGATTTCACAGCTTTGACTCAGGTTGAGTTAATGGAATCTGGGGTAGAGTGTTTTAGGTTATTTTCCCTTTCAGCTATATCATTTGAGTCTCAATGAGTGAAGTATTTGTAAAGACTGAACTGGTTAAATTTGCACAGACTGTTACTTTCAGATGCCAGAAATGTTACTTGTTAGTCAAACAAGTGACTAGACTAGGACAAGAGAATGTGGTATGCATGCTTATCAGAGTGCCTGCAGGCTGTGTCTAATCTAGTTAATGACGTGGGACGAAGTTGTCTGTCACACTCCGCATATGATGTATTAACCTGTATTAATATTATTTATCTATACTTATTATACCAGGTGCTAATTGCTTAATTTATAGTTACTCTCTAGTGTGCATCGAAATGATTGATAATATTGATTGTTTATGTACACATAACGGTCTGATTTTGTCATATGGTGGAGAGGGCATTCAGGACCGAGGGTCTGATACTGGTATGTGGCTGCGAGAGGGGCTGCAGGGCCAGGGATCAGTCTGACGCGTTTCACGCCCCCTAGTGGCGCTTATTCATAGACACTATGAATAAGCGCCACTAGGGGGCGCGAAACGCGTCAGTCTGACCTTGTCTATGTGTCTGCCCTCTGTCTGGGAACCCTGTATGTTTTAATCTGTCCTAATAAAGGTATGTTTTACGATTTTTTCTAACCTGCAGTGCCTGCTTCCATTTTTTCCTTTCCATTTTTCACGGCCTGATCCGCCGTTATGCTATGGCACTCCAAGTTTTATAAGTAGCAGAATGTACTTTTGATGAGTTGCTTTTTTTACATGCACGGATCGATGGTCTGACCATGTTCCGGACACCCCTGTCTTTTGATCTGATCAGAACCTTGTTCTGTGTGTTATGAGCTGCTTATTCTATTTTCATTATTTTATATGTCTAACCAAACTTTTCCTTTTTTTTTACTGAACTCTTCTCTGAAACTGCAGATATATTACTTCTGTATTTTCCAGCAATTCACTTATAACCTAATAACCTACGTATCTGCATTTTTATTTTTCTAACAACTTGCTTCTAACCTAAAAAGTTACACATACATATAACTTTGTTTTGGCTTTTTCTCATGGATTGTTTTCTAAATGTCTTAAAATCAAAGCCTCTTTGTCTAGTATTATTTTTCCAACCCAATTAGTATCTGGCCAAATTCCAAGAAAGCATATCTTACTAATTCTAACATAGAGAACCAGTTTTTGTTAGCAACCACTAATCACGTGAGATTTATTGGCCAATCATTATCAGCCAATTAGCTCTCTGCTTTGTAAGTTACTGTAATAGTATAAAAATGCATGTATATGAAAATGTGTTAGTCTTGCGTTACTGTGTTTTGTGCTGGGACACTGTTGCAACAGTGTAATAAAGATTACCTCTCCTGAGGTGAGCCCTTGTTAATTGTTGTTAATGAATCGGGGGGGGGGGATGTTTCTGCACTATGTCATGCCACACACATATGTCATGCCACATACACATATACAACATAGGAATGTTTAGGTAGTTGTCTACTCCACCCGATGGCGACTAGCATCCGGAAATAGCGGAATAGTCTCCTACCTAACAACTTAACTCCTACCTTGTTTTTGCTTACCCTCTTGTAGTCCTGTGAACCATCTTGGACGGGAGCACCCATGTACTAATAGCATTGTGATTGTCAAACCGCCATGAGTCACATTTACTTTTTGTGATCGCGGCACTTTGTCGTTTGCGATCAAAGGGGGGAATGTTATGAGCTGCTTATTCTATTTTCATTATTTTATATGTCTAACCAAACTTTTCCATTTCTTTTACTGAACTCGTCTCTGAAACTGCAGATATATTACTTCTGTATTTTCCAGCAATTCACTTATAACCTAATAACCTACGTATCTGCATTTTTCTAACAACTTGCTTCTAACCTAAAAAGTTACACATACATATAACTTTGTTTTGGCTTTTTCTCATGGTTTGTTTTCTAAATGTCTTAAAATCAAGGCCTCTTTGTCTAGTATTATTTTTCCAACCCAATTAGTATCTGGCCAAATTCCAAGAAAGCATATCTTACTAATTCTAACATAGAGAACCAGTTTTTTTTTTTTTTTAGCAACCACTAATCACGTGAGATTTATTGGCCAATCATTATCGGCCAATTAGCTCTCTGCTTTGTAAGTTACTGTAATAGTATACAAATGCATATATATGAAAATGTGTTAGTCTTGCGTTACTGTGTTTTGTGCTGGGACACTGTTGCAACAGTGTAATAAAGATTACCTCTCCTGAGGTGAGCCCTTGTTTGATAAATATCTGGTCTGGACCTCTTTATTACTGCACCTGAGACAAGCTCACTCACGACATGTGCAAGTGACTGATAGTCAGCTGCAGTGTCAAGAATCGCATCAGAGATTATATACAGTGTATAAGAATGTGGCAGATATAGGATGTGGGTATGTGGCTGAAAGAGGGCTGCAGGACCAGGGGTCTGATCTTAGTTCTGATGTAGTTATGTGGCTGAAGGAGGGGCTGCAAGGCAAGGGATCTAATCTGAGTGCTGATGTAGCTATTTGTTTTAGGGGGCTGCAGGACCAGGAATCTGATGTGGGGGGGGAGGGCACATATGTGTGGGGTGGGGGGGTATGTTACAGTCAGTACTTCTAGGTAACTGCGCACGCTATCCATCAGGGAGAATAGTCAGCTCATTAACTGTCAGTTTGGGCGTCATTCGCCAGGACTTGTGGGTGCCACAAAGTATCGTGGTTGTTCTTCCAATCAGCCCAAGCCATTTCAAACAGGTCAGATTTGTTCAGATCAAAGTATATCGCCTTTTCCATAGTGTACAGATAGGCCATTGTGTGGATGATATCCTGCCAGCTAGGAGGAGCATCTCTTTTCCAAGCCCGGGCTATATTAGTTTTAATCGAGGCCAAGAGATAGACGCCAAAGAGACTCTGGTGCCTGGGAAGGGCGTGAAGACCTAGATGGAGAAGGGCAAGCGCTGGACCAGCAGAAACTCTAAAGCCGTAATCAGCAAGGGTACGTATTCCTCTTTCCCACAGGGGTCTAATGATGGGACACTCCCACCATATATGTAGCAAACTACCATGGAGGCCACAGCCTCTCCAACATAGTGGAGACGTTCCTGGGAACATTTTAGGCAAGCGGGTAGGAACATAGTACCAATGTGAGAGAACTTTGTAGTATGTCTCAAACATCTTTACACAATGTAGAGTATTCTTAGTCAGCTGGATGGCTCTTTGCCAAGAGTCGATAGAGATTTCAATACATAGAAGGGAGTCCCATCTTAGAAGATGCAGAGCCAAAGTAGGTGGGGAGGTGCCGTCCAGGAGGGAATAATGTCTTGACAGTGGCCTGACAAGTCTACGCCCTCCTTGCCAGGTAGATTCCCACGGAGTAGGAGGGCGGGAAGCAGACGGAAGGAAGCTCCAGCTTCTTAAAAAGCTTTGGATCCTAGTAATTTCAAAAGTGAGGAACCTAGGGGTGGCAACTTGCTGATTTAGCTGTGTTAACGTTATAAACTCATCCGGCTGTGTGGCGGACCAAAAGTCTGAGACTTTAGTAACCCCTAACCGAGCCCACGTGTGAGTGTCAGGCAAGCCCGTAAGTAGCCCGGCTACCGAAGTTATAGGAGAAGGATGGGGAGCGATGAGCTGGCGATGTCTAAGCCTATCCCAGATTGATAGACACTCCAGAATGACCAGATTACTAATGGCCATTGTTCTGCGGCTATGTGGTGGAATCCATATAACATCTCAATGGAGAACATTGGATGGCAGTGACGCCTGCTCAAGTTCTCTCCACCTGTCGCGAGACTGGAGTACTCCCCATTGGGAGATGTGCGTTGGCATAGCTCCTTCGTAGTATTTCACTACCGACGGTGAAGCGAGTCCGCCTGAGGGAACGGGGAATTGCAAAGTCCTATGAGCAATTCTGGGGTCTTGCCTTGCCAAATGAACTTTGTGATTTCACTCTGGAATTGGAGGAGGAGATGCATAGGGACTCCAAGTGGTAGACAACGAAATAGATATGTTAACTTGGGGAGGAAAGACATTTTAAGCGATGTTATTCTTCCCATCCATGAAATGGACTTATGGTCCCATGTGTTTATTAAATTGCGTAGTTCCCTTAGTAAGGGGGAGTAATTATCCTTTATCATTTGTTGGGCGCTGGGAGACAGCTTTACTCCTAAATGGGTAATCCGCTCGGTCAACCACTTGAAATTGTATTTGTCTTTCAATTCACAAATGTAGGGTTGCGGGTATCCCCACCAAAAGGTTTCGGTTTTATGCAAATTGAGTTTATAGAAGGAGAAATCTCCGAATATCTTTGGCGGGTCTGTAGTAAATATGGTAACATCGTCTGCAAACAATGCGATTTTATGCAGCGTGCCCGAAAGTCTAATCCCTGGAAGGGACGTGTCCGAACGGATTGTTGTGGCCAGAGGTTCAATCGCTAAGGCGAACAGCAGGGGTGAAAGTGGACACCCCTGTCTAGTGCCGTTCGATATGCTAAACGGTGAGGTCTGAAATCCCAGGCCTCTAACAAATGCCGTTGGGGCCGAGTATAGATCTTTGATAGCCACACAGGTTTCGGGTGGGAAATTAAACGCTTGTAGTGTTTCCCACAGGTATTCCCACCGAACTCGATCAAAAGCCTTCTCAGCATCTAGAGAGATGACTGAGAAGGGCTTATTCATCCTAGTTGACTCGCTCATGATGTTGATGAGACGTCTGGTGTTATCCTGACCCTCTCTGTTATAGATAAACCCTACCTGATCAGGGCTAATTAGATCTGGTAACAATTTACCAATACGGGTAGCTAAAATCTTGGAGTAAATCTTAATATCTATGTTGATCAGGGAAATCGGTCTATAGTTTAAACAGAGAGATGGGTCCTTACCCATCTCTGCTTGCTAAGTCAAAAAACCTAAGTAGGTATGGAGCCAGTTCATGGATATACTGTTTATAAAACTGGGCAGGGAACCCATCAGGGCCGGGAGCCTTAAGAGGCTTTAGGTGCTTAATGGTTTGCTTAATTTCGAGCAGCGAGATTGGTAAGGTGAGCACAGTTTGCTGCTCTGTCGTGAGCGTGGGCAGATTTAGGGTGGATAAGTACTTTTTGATTTCGGGTATGGAGGACGGTTTTAAGTTTTCTGCAGTGCCGATGTTATACAGTTTGGAATAGAAATCTGCAAAGCATTCACCTATGAGGCACGGTTTATTGTGCAGCCTTTTATTATGGAGGATTTGTGAGATGCGGGTTGCACTATGTTTGTTCCGTAATTTATTGGCTGAAAGCGTATCAGCCTTGTTTCCCTTATGATAAAAGAGTTGTTTTAGCTTGGAAAGGGCATATTGAGTGCGCTTTAACTCCAGTTGATTAATATGGTCCCTAACTACTCTAATTTGCTCTGTCAGGTCTGCTGAAATAGAGGCCCGATTGCATATTTCCAGATGCCTGAGCTTGGTATGCGCCTGCACGAGCGTTAAGCCGGCCCGCTTCCTCAGAAGGCTCTGTTTGCGGATTATGAGTCCTCAAGCCATTGCTTTAATGGCGCCCCATAAGATATCATCAGGGGTCTGCCCATTTTCATTTTGGCTAAGCAATTCAGATAAGTCACGCCTCAGTTCCTCTCTAAAGGCGATATCAGTCAGAATATGGCGTGGGAGTCTCCAATCTGCCCGAGGAAATGGCTTGTCCGTGGGGTGCAAGTCAGTTAAAAGTAAGTCGTAATCTGACCAGGAGCTTAAAGCAATCTCCGACAGTATGACGGAGTCCAAGGTCTCCGCTTGACAAAACATGTGGTCTAGTCGAGAGTAAATTTTATGGGGATGTGAGTAATGGGTATAGTCTCTTTCCCATGTGTGTAAGGATCTCCACACGTCAAAATATCCATAGTGAGACATTACACTCCGGAACTTAGCAGAGATACTGTTTGCCTGGGGGTTGGTATTGTCGGGAGTCGTGGTTTTACGGTCTAAGGAGGGGTCCCAAGTCATGTTGAAGTCACCCGCCAAAATAACTCGTCCTTGTCTGTACCGGTCCACTAATTGGAGGATTTTAATGGAGGCATGCGGGTTGGTGGGAATTAGGGAGATAGATGGATACTAGTGTATGCAGTACGTGATTTAGCTTACAGATTAAGATAGTGTATCTGGCCTGCGGGTCTCTTAAGAGCCTGAATGGGTTCATAGGCTACTCTGTGGTATAAAAGTATGGCTGTGCCTCTAGCTTTTTTAATAAAGGGAGAGTGGTCAGGTATCCAGTAGGAACGGGATTGAAATCGTTGTGGGGAATCTAGTTTCCAATGCGTCTCTTGTATAAAAACAACATCAGGATTATGATGCAGGAGCTCCCTGGCCAGAAGACTTCGTTTGTGGGGAGAATTAAGGCCTCTCGCATTGTGGGTAAGAAATCTAATTCGGTTTGCCATTGTCGTGGTGAAGGAAGGGAAGGGGAAGGGAACAATGGAAGTGCAGTTGTTTAAGAGATTCTGATTAAATTATATATCCTGCAGAGCTGTACTGGGTTTTGGGGTGGAAATAGTCCACCTAGTTGGAACCCTGGCGTGGGCTACCTGTATGGGGGGGGAGCTATATGAGGAGGGGCCGGGTTATCTGGCCCCACTCCATCAATAATTAAGATAAGTCTCGTGTGTATCTATCATATGGGGGCATCTAATTAACGGTGCCCTAATAATGGGGTGTACAGTTCGTGTATATCTATGATATGGAGGCATCCAATCAGTAGTGCCCTGGTGAAGTAATGTGTAAACATAAACCATAACAATAAAACATTAGCCAACAAAAACTATAACATCAACAACGTTATCATCATCATTGTCAGTTTTTCCCCAGCGGGGTATAAACGCTCAACCTGCGCTAGGATGACCCCTTGTGACATTTTGGTGCAATATTGCCTGCTATAAAGAGGTTAACAACAGGGAATAAGATATCTAGAGACATCAACAATTGCTTATTTTTAGTTAGGATATAACAAGAGGTTGAAATCTGGTTTTATTTAGGTCCAATTAGACACTTCATATGTCAGGGGTTTCTTTTCTTGGCTATGCTGGGGAGAAAGAGCAAAAAAGGAACAGAAATTCAAGTAAAGAGCAACGTTACCATCTGGCACTGCCCAGTGGTCAAGGTAGAGCCTCCGGGGGTTCCTGAGAGTCCTGTACTGTTTGGGTTTTCAGTCTTTTAGCTCGCTGGTCTTTAGGAGGCCAGTCGGGCTCCGTGGCCCTCAGTCTTGCTTTGACAGGAGCAGGTTCCACTGTACTGCCTTTTGTGAGGCCCCATTGTGCTAGTAAAGTGGAGCCTTGAGCCAGTGATGATACGGTATGAGTTTGGTTTTCTTTAGTGATAATCAGTTTGGCTGGATAGCCCCATCGGTATTAAGACCCGCCTTTCTCAGCTCAGAGGTGACTGGTTGGTATAGTCTGCGACTTTGTAGAGTGTGAGCCGATAGATCTAGTAATAATTGAAGATTTTGAAATTTTTCTGCCAATGGTGGTTTACGGAAGGCGGCCTGCATGAGCTTATCTTTGAAGAGGAAGCTGTGAAAGCAGACAATGACGTCTCTAGGTTTGTCTTGCGAGACAGATCTTGGTCGTAAGGCTCTGTGGGCTCTCTCCATCGTGTTAGTCATACCTTCAGTAGTATCCAACAAATTATTAAAGAGCTCCGATAAGTAGCTCTGCAGGTCCGCGGGTGAAACATCTTCCGGAATGCCCCGGAATCTAATGTTATTCCGCCGGGCACAATCTTCGACATCCGCCAGTTTGAATTCAAGTTGGCTCAACTGATCAGCCAGCGACTCAGAGTACGCAAGCAAATTTGTCTGGTCCGTGGTGATATCATCTTGGCATCTTTCTAGAGAGTCCACTCTATCTCCGATTTCTCCAATGTCCTTTTTGAGCTCAGCATGGCTCCTTTGGATTTCCTTTGTGATGGAGCACGTTTGCTGCGCAAACATTTTTTTAAGAGTTTCCTCTGTGATATAATGTTGAGATCTGGAAAGTGGAGTAGCATCAGGTTGGGACCTCTCTTCAACCGATTCTGGTTCACTAAGGTCATCATGTGAATCTTCTTCAGGTCTCCTGACTGACTGAGTAAAATGGTCCAAGATTGTTTTCTTAGTTGGACCAGGTGCTCTAGACTGTCGCCTAGCAGTGTGGGGCATTTTCGCTATGGTTGAGCGACCGTCTCGCCACCCAAGGAGCAATCCTAGAAGCAAGATATTAAACAGACCAGGCAATGTATGGCTAAGTTAGATTGACAAATTTAGTTATGTTACATTAACGCACATTGGTTACACTTACAAACGAGAATAAGCATGTACCTAGGAAGTGAGGCTTAGATGTTCCATCCGGCTCCTACCCCCTCATTTTGACGGTCAAAACCAGACCAAAACACTACCTGCAAAGGAGGAGGTAGAGAAAATCACCACGCAGGGGCAGGGGCCTGCCGGAACCCCCCAGCACAGGTTGAGCGAAGTGATTACTAGAACCCACACACCCCCAACTGGCCCAGGAACAGTGGATACGACCCGAAGGAAGGGAAAAAGGGAAGGGGGAGTGACTCAAACAAGCTGAGCCGGAAAGGGAGAGCCAGTTGGTGGTCCTCCCGCAGCAAAAACCAAGGAAGTGTGACCACGGATAACAAGGTTTACTTATGCAAATTTACGGTGGCCCGTAGCACACAAAACTCCAATTCCAACACCTTTATAATAAGGAGGTTAAAATTAAGTAACAAGTTAACACTACGGCTTAGGTAAATAAACTAATTGTAAAGGATTGGCGTAGTAACTATAGGGTTAGAAGGTCTATGTGATATAATAGAAAAAGTGGCAGGGCATGGGAGCCCCCCCTTTTTTTTATTTTTTTTATTTATTAAGTAGTGTGTCAGAGGGGCATCTATACTGGGCAAGGGACAAGGTAAGTCTTAGCCAGCTAGGGACACTGAAGGGGAAGTTTGGGTTGGGGTTTAAACTTTGGATGCACTCTCTCCGGGGAAGGTGCCCTCACTGGGCCAAGTCGGAAATGGAAGTGGGGGTATGACCCACTGCACTTGTGTACAGCAGGAAAGGGATGGAGAGAGTGTCCAGCAGTACAGAGTAAAAAGGTTTACAGTTATTAGTACCGAATATGTAAGGTAATTTCAAAATCAGCCCCCTGCGGAAAAAAGGAGAAGGTTAGGCAACATATACGACACTCTACTTTGAGGGGTTACAGAGGTATCTAAGCTGCTGCCACAGCTGAAAAAGTAGATTAGCTGATAGGCCAACTGTGAGCCCTGAACCTCAAGGGGCTAGTCCCTCTATATTACTGACTACTGGCGTCAGCGAGAGAGTTCGGGGGGATTGATTAGAGATGGAGGGATATCCCTGACCCCTGACTTGCTTATACACAGGTAATGCAGTTACAACCTATAGCAGCTTGCTATGTTTTAATGTACCCCAATGCAATTTAGTTGAAGTATAGCTTAAGGTCCCTGGCAAACCTTAGGAGGGTTAAGTGGTATAAAGAAATGAACTACGTATAGGTCAGGGTATATTATAGAGGGGGTAAGCTGGGGCAAATCAAGATTAAGCTACGGGTTAGAAGAGATCATTAACCTCATGTAGAGAAGTGTATCCCCACTCTAAATATATTTAAGTTACCAGAATCTAGAGTAAAGTAGATGTGTGGCAACCAGCATCCACTAGGATTGGGGGTTTTGGGCCTGGCTGTAAAGTGAAGGTTAGCAGTTTGTATCTTAGCACACACCACCTGTAAAGGAACAATTGGTTATACAGGAGAAAAACACTTAACAACTTAGCTGTCGCAGCAGCTCTCAGGAGGACCAGTGTCCCACATAAAAAGTCCCTGCACAAATTAGGTTTGGGTCCTTTGTGGTAGTTGCTGTGTCTTGTGGTTAGGTGAAGGTGGTTATGGAGAGGTCTGTATATTCAGAGAGGGCTGTTTGTTGAATGCTCTCAGAGAGAGCTAGTGAACAGTAAGTCCTCCACTCTATTGAGGTAGTGTGATTTGTTAACCCTTTGGAGCTTGGCTGTGCAGCAGTTCATGTAAAGGGCTTATGCGGACGCCACAGCAAAGGCCTATCCTTCACTACTGATGATGGTCCTAAAGTGTAGTAGGCTAGGCCGCAAAAATCCTTGTGGGTTGTTTAGTTGTAAGCATGTACTGTTGGATGGGCCTCAGTAACAGGTTTCTTAATAAATGTCCAGCTAGCCGCTTGGGTTTATAGTGAGGTCCCCAGATTTTGTCCCCAAAACGCTGCGTGTGGAGGATCCCAGCTAAGGCCCTGAGGGGAGGTATTATGGTTTGGTAGGCAGTTCACGTGGGGCAGTTCAGGCCAGAAAGGGTCTGAAATATGGTGAAATTACTCACTGATGGTCCGGAGATCCCCAAGTCTCACCGTGGCGTGTGTCCAGGCTGCAGCGTCAGAGCAGAAGAGTCTCAGGGTAGCGGTGTTGCTAGGCTGGGTAAATCTCCCTGATCACGGAGACCAGTACAGGGGCTGAGAGTGGAGTCCCAAGATGGCCGCTGTTCGCGCCTTTACCAAAGCGCTCTGTATGATGGGCTGCTGGCCCTCTGTTTCAAGGGAGAACCAGACATCCAGATATGGGAGATACCCTTCCACTCCCATTCGTGTCGGCAAGGTTACTTCGGCTCCCCGAGGGGTCGTGCAGTCAGCTCTCTGGTCCACTGAGGTTGCGACTCAAAGTCGGGTAATGTTAGAATTAAGGAGCCAGGCACCCGCTCACCTCAGCAGACAGCAATCAGTAGGTAGGAGCTCCGGAGCGGATCCCCGACCCTCTGGAGCAAGATGTAAAGTGTGGCTGGCTGCAAGGTGTAAGCGGTATCGGCGGGTTGAGGCGGGCTGGGGTCGCGTCAGAAATTCAAGTTTCCAAGTTTGGTTTGAGGTCAAAAGATGTTCTAGCCTCTCTATTAGTGGTCTCGCAGGATATGGTAGGTGGCTCTAGTAGAGATGCCTTCTCTACTTCCGTAAAAACTTCCACTGAGGAAGGATCTTCTACTTCAGGGTTCCTTCCTTCATCCAAATATCGTTTCTCTGAGGCTGACTATTTGGAGATTGTTTGCTTGATTTTAGCTAAACATGGGTTTTTGGAATCGGTTATTGAGACCGATTCAGGATCCTAAGCCTATCACTAAAAAGATTCTATAAGATACAGCATGGTCCTTATCTTTTCTCCAGGTGTGCCTTGAGAGGGGGTTATCTGTTGGTACCCTCAAGAGTCATTTTTGGCTCTTTCTATTCAGCTGCTCAAGCGTCTAGCGGACGTGCCGGATGTCCAATCCTTTTATCAGGTCCTGGCTCGAATCAGGACTCTGTTTGAGTCAGTTGCTCCCTTGGAGTCTTATCTTTGTTCTTAAAGTTTTTCTTCAGCCTCTGTTTGAGCCTAGGCTTTCTATAGGTATTTATTTGTTATCTTGAAAAGTTTAGTTTCTTCTGCTCGGAGGGTTTTAGAACTTGCAGCTAGGTTTTCCTTATCTTGTATTTCTGGCAGATAAGGCAGTTCTTCATACCAAGTTTGGTTTTCTTCATAAGGTTGTGTCGGACAGAGATTTTAATCATGAACTTGTTGTTCCTTCTTCCTGTCCTAATCCTTCTTCTCATAAAGAACGTCCGTTGCACAACTTAAATGTTGTGCGGGCTCTTAGATTTATTTACAGGCTACAAAGGTCTGTCGTCAGTCCTCTGGATTGTTTCCTGGATAGACCTAAAGGCCAGAAAGTTTCTGCTACTCCTCTTTCTCTCCATTTGAGAAGTGTTAGTCATAGGACTCGTGAGCCTGCTAGAGAGCAGCCTCCTGAGTGAATTGCTGCTCACTCCACTAGTGCGGTGTTTTCTTCTTGGGCCTTCAAGAAATAGGTCTCTGTAGAACAGATTTGTAAGGCGACGACTTAGCCTTCTTTGCTCTCTTTTTCTAAAGTCTATAAATTTGGTTCTTTTGCCTCGGCTGAGGTTTCCTTTGGGAGAAAGGATCTTCAAGCAGTGTGGTGCCTTTTGTTTAGGTTACCTGTCTTGTCCCTCCCGTATCATCTGTGTCCTCTAGCTTGGGTGTTGATTCCCAACAGTAATTGATGATGATCCATGGACTCACTGTGTCATTAGAAAGAAAACAAAATTTATGCTTACCCGATAAATGTATTTATTTCTTGACACGGTGAGTCCATGGCCCTCCCTGTTTTTTCAGACAGTTTTTTTTTATATAAACCTCAGGCACCTCTGCACCTTGTGTTATTTCCCTTCTCTCCTTTTCCTTCGGTCAAATGACTGGGGTTTGTGGGAAGGGAAGTGATACTTAACAGCTCTGCTGTGGTGCTCTTTGCCTACTCCTGCTGGCCAGGAGTGATATTCCCAACAGTAATTGATGATCCCATGGACTCACCGTGTGAAGAAAGAAATAAATTTATCAGGTAAGCATAAATTTTGTTTTCTTTCTAATGACACGATGAGTCCACGGATCATCTAATTACTATTGGGAATATCACTCCTGCCCAGCAGGAGGCGGCAAAGAGCACCACAGCAAAGCTGTTAAATATCACTTCCCTTTCCTCCCCTCCAACCCCAGTCATTATCTTTGCCTACGTTAGAACAAGGAAGTGGTAAAGTTAGGTGTTAGGAAAGATTCTTCAAGCAAGATTTTATTATTTTTCAGCAGTGCAAGATTGTGCTGTTTTGTTCTAGGGTGTAGGCATAGTCCATATCAGTCTCTTCAGTAGAGCAGTGGTGGCTTTAAAGCAATGGGAACTTGTGGGGTATAATCCTCACTGTGCCTCCCATATATTTATGCTGCCCTAACCGTCTTTGTTTCTACCCACAGGTCCATGTGAGGGAACTGGCCTCTCAAACCTAGTGAGCTGCCGTGCTGCCTGGCAGAAGTCTTAAGGTAAGTGCTAACTGTAATTTTTTCTGGGACACACATACAGAGAAAAAGAGAGAACTTTCACATTTAAAAATTTGGAGCAAGTCACATTCACCTATGATAGGGGAATGTGTATTAGGGCAGCAGAGCAGACACTGGGGACAAGGAGAATCTGGCCCTGTGATGGTGGTGTATGTGTTTTAACTTTACTCCCGACGGCCGTGATAATAAACATTTAGCCGATTGGGAGTTTCTTGTGGTTACGCTTACGATGGGCGGAGTTAGATTTGGCGGCAGTTCCTATTGCGCGCCTTTTTTTTTTCTGGCCCTGTGTCACTTCCTGTGTTCCGCATTGGAAATCAGCTGCGTCACAGATTAAGCAGCGTTGCTGTTACGGACCGTAATTGTTAAAACATTTGACATAGGCAGGCAGGTAAGCACCTCAGCAAGGCTAAGCTAAGGTGTAGAGTTGTCTGAAGTGTTATTTTGGGGGCCATTGTTTATTTCAAATGACAGAAAAATAAAGCAGTTATTTTTTGCGTTTAAAATTGAGAGACAGTAACAATTTTTTTGGGGGGGCTATTTTCAAAATAAAAATCAGTTTTGTCTGTTTATTGGTGAATAAAGATAGACCAAGAAACCCTGAAATATGTTACATGTTCTTCTACAATTCCTTTCTGTTCCTCATGTAATTGAGAGAACTTTACATTACAGTGATAGACTTTTTCCTGAGCCAACATTGTCTAAAGCGGATACTGTTCAGGAGTCTTCTGACAATGTTCAAGATATGCCACAGCTTTCTCCTCAAGCGTCCCAAAATTTAACGTCCATACAGCCAGTGCCCTGCGCTTCCTCTATTACTCCACCTGGAGTTACCTTGCAAGACATTGCTTCCCTAATGTCTTCAGCGGTATCTGATGCGTTGTCTGCTCTTCCCATGCTGCAGGGAACGCGCAAGAGGAAATGTAATCAATCAGTGAATAAGGTTGCTGACACAGTAGTGGCTATTCCGAATGTTTCTTCCCAGAAACCTGAAGAGGAAGATACTTCGGTAGCATCTGAGGGGGAAATCTCAGACTCAGACAGTGTAATACCTTTGAGCTTAAACCTGAAAGAAACAACTTCAGTATCAGTTAAACACCTCTGTTTCTTACTTAAGGAGGATTTAGCTACCCTGGACGACTCCGACACTACTGTCGTAGTCAATCCTAAGAAGTCTAGTAAACTAAACAAGTATTTTGACATGCCCTCCATGGTGCAGGTATTTACTGTACCAGATAGGGCTACAGAGATTATTGCTAAGGAATGGGAGAGACCAGGTATCCCTTTTTCTCCATCCCCTATATTTAAAAAGATGTTACCTATTGCAGACTATCAAGGAGTCTCGGCAGACGGTACTCAAAGTGGAAGGGGCAATTTCCACACTAGCCAAGAGAACAACTATTCCCATAGAGGATAGTTGTTCCTTTAAGGATCCTATGGACAAGAAATAAGAGGGGTCACTCAAGAAAATGTATGTACACCAGGGTTTACAATGGCAACCTGCGGTTTGTATTGCTACTGTCACTAGTGCGGCAGCATACTGGTTTGATGCGTTGTCTGATTCTATTCGGACAGACACTCCCCTCGAAGATATCCAGGATAGGATAAAGGCCCTTAAGATGGCCAACTCCTTTATCACGGATGCTTCCCTTCAGGTTATTAAGCTGGGAGCTACGATTTCTTGTTTTGCCGTACTGGCCCGCAGAGCTTTATGGTTAAAATCTTGGTCTGCGGATGTGTCATCTAAGAACTTTTGGCGATTCCTTACAAGGGAAAGACATTGTTTGGGCCGGGTTTGACGGAAATAATTTCTGACATTACGGGAGGAAAGGGCCATTTCCTCCCTCATTATAAGAGAAATAAACAAAAGGGACACCAGAGTAATTTTCCTTCCTTTCGAAATTTCAAGGGAAAGCCTTCCTCTCCCTCTTCAAAGCAGGAGCAGTCCAAGCCTTCCTGGAGACCCAACCAGTCTTGGAACAAGGGAAAACAATCCAAAAAAGTCTGCTATTGAATAAAAAAACAGCATGAAGGGCCTGCCCCCGATCCGGAACCGGATCTTGTGGGGGGCAGACTTTCCTTCTTTGCTCAGGCTTGGGTTTGAGATGTTCAGGATGCCTGGGCGGTGGACATTGTGTCCCAGGGATACAAACTAGAGTTCAAGACTTTTCCTCCCAGGGGCATGTTTCTGCTTTCAAGATTATCTGTAGACCAGACAAAAAGAGAGGCGTTCTTACACTGTGTTTGGGACCTCTCCGACCTGGGAGTGATAGTTCCTGTTCCGATGCAGGAACGGGGTCTGGGGTTCTACTCCAATCTGTTCGTGGTTCCCAAAAAGGAGGGACCTTCAGACCAATTTCTCAGAGTGCTGTCCTTCAAGATGGAAACTATTTTTTCCATTCTTCCTTTGGTCCAAGAGGGTCAATTTATGACAACGGTAGATTTAAAGGACGCGTACCTGCATGTTCCCATCCACAGGGACCATCACAAGTTTCTGAGGTTTGCATTTCTAGACAAACACTTCCAGTTTGTGGCTCTGCTATTCGGCCTTGCCACAGCTCCCAGAATTTTCTCAAAGGTTCTGGGATTCCTGTTGGCGGTGCTCTGATTGCGGGGCATTGAAATGGCGCCTTATCTGGACGACATTCTGATTAAGGCGCCATCCCTTCAACAAGCAAAATCCCACACGGAAATGTTGTTATCTTTTCCTGTGATCTCACGGATGGAAGGTACATTTGGTAAAGAGTTCCTTAGTTCCAACTACAAGGGCAATTTTTTAGGAACCATAATAGATTCCTTATCAATGAAAATTTTTCTGACAGAGGTCAGGAAATCAAAGATTTTCGATTCTTGCCTAGCGCTTCAGTCCTCTCCTCGGCCATCAGTGGCTCAGTGCATGGAGGTAATCGGTCTAATGGTAGCGGCAATTGACATCATCCCATACGCCCGTTTCCACCTCAGGCCTCTGCAGTTAAGCATGCTCAGTCAGTGGAACAGAGATTATACGGATCTGTCTCCACGATTACAGCTGGAGCAGGAGACAAGGCATTCTCTTCTTTGGTGGTTGTCTCAGGATCATCTCTCCCAGGGAACCTGCTTTCGCAGACCCTCTTGGGTGATTGTGACAGCATACGCCAGCCTTCTGGGATGGGGAGCAGTCTGGGGCTCTCTAAAGGCTCAGGGAACATAGACTCGGACGGAGTCTGTTCTACCCATAAACATTCTGGAGCTGAGAGCAATCTTCAATACTCTTCTGGCCTGGCCTCAGTTAGCCTCGGCCCGGTTCATCTGGTTCCAGTCAGACAACATAACTTCAGTGGCTTACATCAACCATCAGGGAGGAACTCAGAGTTCCTTGGCCATGACAGATGTAGCCAAGATAATTCAGTGGGCGGAGACCCACAATTGCTGTCTGTCGGTGATCCACATCCCAAGAGTGGACAACTGGGAGGCGGACTTCCTGAGCAGGCAGACCTTTCACCCGGGGAGTGGGAACTCCATCCGGAAGTGTTTTCCAGCCTGATTCTCAAATGGGGTCAGCCGGAATTGGATCTCATGGCATCTCTGCAGAATGCCAAGCTTCCGAGGTATGGGTCGAGGTCAAGGGACACTCAGGCTGTACTGATAGACGCTCTGGGGGTACCTTGGAATTTCAGTCTCGCATACCTATTTCCTCCGTTCGCTCTTCTACCTTGGGTCATTTCTCGAATCAAGCAGGAAAAGGCCTTGGTGATCCACAATGCACCGGCGTGGCCTCGTAGGATTTGGTATGCAGACCTAGTGGACATGTTGTCTCTTCCTACTATACAAAGTAGGATCCGTGCTTGCAAAATTATAGTTAAATGCCAACAGATACAGGTGATTTTCTCCAAAACACATTGATATAACAAAGAAATGGTTTAGAACGATCAGTATCAGCAGGGGTACTAAATCAGACTAACATCTGTGGCGTTTTGTACAGCTAAACTATATGGCCAAGTCAATTGCCAAATACATGTGAGGCTGAAGATCATATACTATATGCTAATCGTCCAATTCTAATAATCAATTTTAATATTTAAAAAAGAGATAGTTGATTACAAATATAATATTTAATTGGCCGCTAGTAAAAAGCACTTTTGTGATCATCAAATAAACAAATTACAACACACAAAAGTATCAAACCATACAATCATATATCACGATAGCAGTACATAATCAATCAATCATAAAAAGCAATTCATAAACATATTATAAACAATAAAATGTCATCTCTTCCACCTTGGAGACTTCCGTTGAGAAAGGACCTTCTACTTCAAGGGCCCTTTCTTCATCCAAATCTAGTTTCTCTGAAGCTGACTGCTTGGAGATTGAACGCTTAATTTTATCCAAGCGTGGATTTTCAGAATTGGTCATTGAGACTATGATTCAGGCTCGTAAACCTGTGACTAGAAAGATATACCATAAGATATGGCGTAAATATCTATATTGGTGCAAATCCAAGGGCTACTCTTGGAGTAGAGTTAGGATTCCTAGAATTCTGTCTTTTCTCCAAGAAGGTTTGGAGAAGGGTTTTTCGGCAAGTTCCCTAAAGGGTCAATTGTCTATTTTGTTACACAAACGTCTGGCGGATGTCCCAGACGTGCAATCGTTTTGTCAGGCCTTGGTCAGGATCAGGCCTGTGTTTAAGCCAGTTACTCCTCCCTGGAGTCTTAATTTAGTTCTTAAGGTTCTTCAGGGGGCTCCGTTTGAGCCTATGCATTCCTTAGATAGTAAGTTGTTATCTTGGAAAGTTTTGTTTCTTGTTGCTATTTCATCTGCTTGTAGAGTGTCAGAGCTCTCGGCATTACAGTATGAGTCTCCTTACCTTATTTTTCATTCGGATAAGGTGGTTTTACGTACTAAGTTAGGGTTTCTCCCTAAAGTAGTTTCAAAACGGAACATTAATCAGGAGATTGTTGTTTCTTCCTTGTGTCCTAATCCTTCTTCTCAAAAGGAATGGCTTTTGCACAATCTGGATAAGGTGCGTGCATTAAAATTCTATTTACAGGCGACTAAGGATATTCGTCAGTATTTTGCTCTGTTTGTAGTTTTCTCTGGGAAATGTAAGGGGCAGAAAGCTACAGCTACTTCTCTTTCTTTGTGGCTGAAGAGTATCATTCGCTTTGCCTATGAAACTGCTGGACAGCAGCCTCCTGAGAGAGTTACGGCTCACTCTACAAGGGCTGTTTCCTCTTCCTGGGCATTCAAAAATGAAGCTTCTGTGGAACAGATTTGCAAGGCTGCAACTTGGTCCTCTCTACACACTTTTTCAAAATTCTATAAATTTTACACTTTTGCCTCAGCTGAGGCCTCTTTTGGGAGAAAGGTTCTTCAAGCAGTGGTGCCTTCAGTTTAGGTTCCCTGTCTTGTCCCTCCCTTATCATCTGTGTCCTCTAGCTTGGGTATTGATTCCCAATAGTAATTAGATGATCCATGGACTCATTGTGTCATTAGAAAGAAAACAAAATTAATGCTTACCTGATAAATGTATTTATTTCTTGACACGATGAGTCCACGCCCCGCCCTGTTCTTTTGGACAGGTTGTTGGTATGTTATAAACTTCAGACACCTGCACCTTGTTGCTTCCTTTCTCTCCTTTGCTTCGGTCGAATGACTGGTGTGGGTGGGAGGGAAGGGAGGTAATATTTAAAAGCTTTGCTGTGGTGCTCTTTGCCGTCTCCTGCTGGGCAGGAGGGATATTCCCAATAGTAATTAGATGATCCGTGAACTCACTGTGTCAAGAAAGAAATACATTTATCAGGTAAGCATACATTTTGTTTTTATTACATCACAAGATGTATCCAGCATATTTTATTACATCACAGGATGTATCCAGCATATTTTATTACATCACAGGATGTATCCAGCATATTTTATTACATCACTGGATGGGAGCTTAAAGCAGATACGGACGAAAATATAAAATTATATATATATATATATTTGTAATAATGTTACACATATAGCACTGAAGAACATTTGCACACTCTTGAGGCTATCTCAGTATGCACTTGTGAAAAGTAGCTATGTTTCAATAAAGGAACCATGAAAACATGATAATGAAAATAAACTGGAGTTTAAAAAACAAACCACTCTCTATCTGAATCATAAATTGTTCATTTTGATTTCCATATACCTCTAATAAACTGAAGGCAAACATCCACACACAAATCTATTAGAGTATTTTTTTATTTGTGTTTAACCCATATGAATTCCTGCAGCTCTAGTAAGACAGTCCAGAGACACAGCTGGTAATTGGCAGCTACATGCTTATTCCATTCATGATTGGCTAACTATCCTTATCCCACTCATGAGTGACAATACATTTAAGTGGACAGTCTACTCCAGAATTTGTATTGTTTAAAAAGATAGATAATCCCTTTATTACCCATTCCTCAGATTTGCATAACCAACACGGTTATATAAATATTTTTTTTACTTCTGTGATTACCTTGTATCTAAAACTCTGCTAACTGGACCATATTTCAGGTTTTTTTTTATCAAACTTGCATTTTAGCCAATCAGTGCTGACTCCTAGTTAACTCCACTTGCGTGAGCACACATTAAGTAAAGTTCTCTAGCTGTGAAAAACTGTCAAAATTCCCTGATATAAGAGGCAGCCTTCAGGGGTTTAGAAATTAGAATATGAGCCTACCTAGGTTTAGCTTTCAACAAAGAATACTAACAGAACAAAGCAAGTTTAATGATAAAAGTAAAATGGAAAGTTGTTTAAAATTGCATGCCCTATCCGAATCATGAAAATTTATTTTTGACTAGACCATCCCTTTAAGGTACCGAGCAGGACTTTAGTTATGTATTTAACCCCTATGAGAGTAATGTACTCTAATGCATTACAGCATTTTGTTTTTGCTCTAAGATGTGCATTAAATCACATGGTGTCCGCCATTGACAGCAGAAACATTACGTATTGGTCATACTACTGTGAGCTAGTGGTTGTCCACAAATCACTTCTCTTGGATGGGTATTATGAAAATACCACCTTGTCTGCATCTACTTAGTGACTGAGGAATAAAACCCAGAACCAATACCATAGTGCTCATTTTTATTACATTTTACTGTAACTTTCTTTGTCTTTACAATGACAACTGAAGGATGGGTTGGTATTACGTCAGGATGTCACTATGACAACTGCAGGATAGGTTGGTATTATGTGAGGATGTCACTATGACAACTGAAGGATGGGTTGGTATTACGTCAGGATGTTACTATGACAACTGCAGGATGGGTTGGTATTACGTCAGGATGTTACAATGACAACTGCAGAATGTGTTGGTATTACGTCAGGATGTTACTATGACAACTGCAGGATGGGTTGGTATTACGTTAGGGTGTCACTATGATAACTGCAGGATGGGTTGGTATTACGTCAGGATGTCACTATGACAACTGCAGGATGGGTTGGTATTATGTCAGGATGTCACTATAACAACTGCAGGAAGGGTTGGTGTTACGTCAGGATTTTACTATCAACTGCAGGATGGGTTGGTATTACGTCAGGATGTCACTATGACAACTGCAGGATGGATTGGTACTACGTCACAATGTTACTATGACAACTGCAGGATGTGTTGGTATTAGGTCAGGATGTCACTATGACAACTGCAGGATGGGTTGGTATTATGTCAGGATGTTACTATGACAACCACAGGATGGGTTGGTATGTCAGGATGTCACTATGACAACTGCAGGATGGGTTGGTATTATATTAGGGTGTCACTATGACAACTGCAGGATGGCTTGGTGTTACGTCAGGATGTCACTATGACAACTGCAGGATGGGTTGGTATTACTCTAGGATGTTACTATGACAACTGCAGGATGGGTTGGTATTATGTTAGGATGTTACTATGACAACTGCAGGATGTGTTGGTATAACGTCAGGATGTCACTATGACAACAGCAGAATGGGTTGGTATTATGTCAGGATGTTAATATGACAACTGCAGGATGGGTTGGTATTATGCCAGGATGACACTATGACTAATGGAGGATGTTTTGTTATTATGTCAGGATGTCACTATAACAACTGCAGGAGGGGTTGGTATTACGTCAGGATGACACTATGACAACTGCAGGAGGGGTTGGTATTACATCAGGATGTCATTATAACAACTGCAGGATGTGTTGGTATTACGTCAGGATGTCACTATGACAACTGCAGGATGGGTTGGTATTATGTCAGGATGTTACTATGACAACTGCAGGATGGGTTGGTATTATGTAGAGGATGTCATTATGACCACTGCAGGATGTGTTGATATCATGTCTGGATGTTACTATGACAACTGCAGGAGGGGTTGGTATTACATCAGGATGTCACTATGACAACCTAAGGATGGGTTGGTATTATGTCAGGATGTCACTATGACAACTGCAGGATGGGTTGGTATTACATCAGGATGTTACTATGACAACTGCAGGATGTGTTGGTATTATGTCAGGATGTTACTATGACAACTGCAGGATGTGTTGGTATTATGCAGGATGTTACTATGACAACTGGAGGATGGGTTGGTATTACGTCAGGATGTCACTATGACAACTTAAGGATGGGTTGGTATTATGTCAGGATGTTACTATGACAATTGCAGGATGGGTTGGTATTATGTCAGGATGTTACTATGACAACTGCAGGATGGGTTGGTATTACGCCAGGATGTTACTATGACAACCGCAGGATGGGTTGGTATTACGTCAGGATGTCACTATAACAACTGCAGGATGGGTTGGTATTATGTCAGGATGTCACTATGACAACTGCAGTATAGGTTGGTATTATGTCAGGATGTCACTATGACAACTGCAGGATGGGTTGGTATTACGTCAGGATGACACTATGACAACTGCAGGATGGGTTGCTATTACATCAGGATGTCACTATGACAACTGCAGAATGGGTTGGAATTATGTCAGGATGTTACTATGACAACTGCAGGATGGGTTGGTATTATTTCAGGATGTCACTATGACAACTGTAGGATGTGTTGGTATTATGTGAGGATGTCACTATGACAACTGCAGGATGGGTTGGTATGTCAGGATGTCACTATGACAACTGACGGATGGGTTGGTATTATGTCAGGATGTTATTATGACAACTGCAGGATGGGTTGGTATGTCAGGATGTCACTATGACAACTGACGGATGGGTTGGTATTATGTCAGGATGTTACTATGACAATTGCAGGATGGGTTGGTATTATGTCAGGATGTTACTATGACAACTGCAGGAGGGGTTGGTATCACATCAGGATGTCACTATGACAACTGCAGGAGGGGTTGGTATATCAGGATGTTACTATGACAACTGCAGGATGGGTTGGTATTATGTCAGGATGTCACTATAACAACTGCAGGATGGGTTGGTATTATGTCAGGATGTCACTATGACAACTGCAAGATGGGTTGGTATTATGTCAGGATGTCACTATAACAACTGCAGGAGGGGTTGGTATTACGTCAGGATGACACTATGACAACTGCAGGATGGGTTGCTATTACATCAGGATGTCACTATGACAACTGCAGAATGGGTTGGAATTATGTCAGGATGTTACTATGACAACTGTAGGATGTGTTGGTATTATGTGAGGATGTCACTATGACAACTGCAGGATGGGTTGGTATGTCAGGATGTCACTATGACAACTGACGGATGGGTTGGTATTATGTCAGGATGTTACTATGACAATTGCAGGATGGGTTGGTATTATGTCAGGATGTTGCTATGACAACTGCAGGAGGGGTTGGTATCACTTCAGGATGTCACTATGACAACTGCAGGAGGGGTTGGTATATCAGGATGTTACTATGACAACTGCAGGATGGGTTGGTATTATGTCAGGATGTCACTATAACAACCGTGGGATGGGTTGGTATTACGTCAGGATGTCACTATGACAACTGCAGGATGGGTTGGTATTATGTCAGGATGTCACTATGACAACTGCAGGATGGGTTGGTATTACGTCAGGATGTCACTATATCAACTGCAGGAGGGGTTGGTATTACGTCAGGATGTCACTATGACAACTGCAGGATGGGTTGGTATTATGTCAGGATGTCACTATGAGAACTGCAGAATTGGTTGGTATTATGTCAGGATGTTACTATGACAACTGCAGGATGGGTTTGTATTATTTCAGGATGTCACTGACTACTGTAGGATGTGTTGGTATTATGTGAGGATGTCACTATGACAACTGCAGGATGGGTCGGTATTACGTCAGGATGTCACTATGACAACTGAAGGATGGGTTGGTATTATGTCAGGATGTTACTATGACAATTGCAGGATGGGTTGGTATTATGTCAGGATGTAACTATGACAACTGCAGGATGGGTTGGTATTACGTCAGGATGTCACTATGACAACTGCAGGATGGGTTGGTATTACGTCAGGATGTCACTATGACAACTGCAGGATGGATTGGTATTACGTCACAATGTTACTATGACAACTGCAGGATGTGTTGGTATTATGTCACAATGTCACTATGACAACTGCAGGATGGGTTGGTATTATGTCAGGATGTTACTATGACAACCGCAGGATGGGTTGGTATGTCAGGATGTCACTATGACAACTGCAGGATGGATTGGTATTACGTCACAATGTCACTATGACAACTGCAGGATGGGTTGGTATTACGTCAGGATGTCACTATGACAACTGCAGGATGGGTTGGTATTACGTCAGGATGTCACTATGACAACTGCAGGATGGATTGGTATTACGTCACAATGTTACTATGACAACTGCAGGATGTGTTGGTATTATGTCACAATGTCACTATGACAACTGCAGGATGGGTTGGTATTATGTCAGGATGTTACTATGACAACCGCAGGATGGGTTGGTATGTCAGGATGTCACTATGACAACTGCAGGATGGGTTGGTATTATATTAGGGTGTCACTATGACAACTGCAGGATGGGTTGGTGTTACGTCAGGATGTCACTATGACAACTGCAGGATGGGTTGGTATTACTTTAGGATGTTACTATGACAACTGCAGGATGGGTTGGTATTACGTCAGCATGTTACTATGACAACTGCAGGATGTGTTGGTATTATGTTAGGATGTTACTATGACAACTGCAGGATGTGTTGGTATTATGTCAGGATGTTACTATGACAACTGAAGTATGGGTTGGTATAACGTCAGGATGTCACTATGACAACAGCAGAATGGGTTGGTATTATGTCAGGATGTTAATATGACAACTGCAGGATGGGTTGGTATCATGCCAGGATGACACTATGACAAATGGAGGATGTTTTGTTATTATGTCAGGATGTCACTATAACAACTGCAGGAGGGGTTGGTATTACGTCAGGATGACACTATGACAACTGCAGAAGGGGTTGGTATTACATCAGGATGTCACTATAACAACTGCAGGACGGGTTGGTATTACGTCAGGATGTCACTATGACAACTGCAGGATGGGTTGGTATTATGTCAGGATGTTACTATGACAACTGCAGGATGGGTTGGTATTATGTCGAGGATGTCACTATGACCACTGCAGGATGTGTTGGTATTATGTCTGGATGTTACTATGACAACTGCAGGAGGGGTTTGTATTACATCAGGATGTCACTATGACATCCTAAGGATGGGTTGGTATTATGTCAGGATGTCACTATGACAACTGCAGGATGGGTTGGTATTACGTCAGGATGTCACTATGACAACTGAAGGATGGGTTGGTATTATGTGAGGATGTCACTATGACAACTGCAGGATGGGTTGGTATTACATCAGGATGTTACTATGACAACTGCAGGATGTGTTGGTAGTATGTCAGGATGTTACTTTGACAACTGCAGAATGTGTTGGTATTATGCAGGATGTTACTATGACAACTGGAGGATGGGTTGGTATTACGTCAGGATGTCACTATGACAACTTAAGGATGGGTTGGTATTATGTCAGGATGTTACTATGACAATTGCAGGATGGGTTGGTATTATGTCAGGATGTTACTATGACAACTGCAAGATGGGTTGGTATTACGCCAGGATGTTACTATGACAACCGCAGGATGGGTTGGTATTACGTCAGGATGTCACTATAACAACTGCAGGATGGGTTGGTATTATGTCAGGATGTCACTATGACAACTGCAGGATGGGTTGGTATGTCAGGATGTCACTATGACAACTGACGGATGGGTTGGTATTATGTCAGGATGTTACTATGACAATTGCAGGAAGGGTTGGTATTATGTCAGGATGTTACTATGACAACTGCGGGAGGGGTTGGTATCACGTCAGGATGTCACTATGACAACTGCAGGAGGGGTTGGTATATCAGGATGTTACTATGACAACTGCAGGATGTGTTGGTATTATGCAGGATGTTACTATGACAACTGGAGGATGGGTTGGTATTACGTCAGGATGTCACTATGACAACTGAAGGATGGGTTGGTATTATGTCAGGATGTTACTATGACAATTGCAGGATGGGTTGGTATTATGTCAGGATGTTACCATGACAACTGCAGGATGGGTTGGTATTACGTCAGGATGTTACTATGACAACCGCAGGATGGGTTGGTATTACGTCAGGATGTCACTATAACAACTGCAGGATGGGTTGGTATTATGTCAGGATGTCACTATGACAACTGCAAAATGGGTTGGTATTATGTCAGGATGTTACTATGACAACTGCAGGATGGGTTGGTATTACGTCAAGATGTCACTATGACAACTGCAGGATGGGTTGGTATTATGTCAGGATGTTACCATGACAACTGCAGGATGGGTTCGTATTACATCAGGATGTCACTATGACAACTGCAGGATGGGTTTGTATTACGTCAAGATGTCACTATGACAACTGCAGGATGGGTTGGTATTACGTCAGGATGTCACTATAACAACCGTAGGATGGGTTGGTATTATGTCACTATGACAACTGCAGGATGGGTTGGTATTACGTCAGGATGTTGCTATGACAACTGCAGGATGGGTTGGTATTATGTCAGGATGTCACTATGACAACTGCAGGATGGGTTGGTATTACGTCAGGATGTTACTATGACAACAGGATATTTTGATACTATATCAGGATGACACTGTTTACTACATGATGAGTCAGTATTCTTTCCTAAATCCAGAGGTAAATAAAACTGAGGTTTAATGGTAAATATAAAGTAAAATAGTTACACAATGGTACAAATATATAATATCCTGAGTTGTGGGATGTTTCACTTACATATTCCCAATGACATCAGGTACCTCACAAGGATGTCATATTGTCCTTTCTCAAGCGATATCACGTGTAGCGAATAAAACAGACAGAATAGTTTAATTCTCTTAAAACTGCTTCTAATTTATTAAACAGAGCAGAACTCATAAAGATTCAGGTAAGGGCACATACATTTTATCTACTTTTCTGTACAACAATTCCCCAGTCATTTTTTGTTTATGTGTATCTTATCTCCCTTACTGAGGACAGTTAGGAACTGATTTAAATTATTTTATGCATAGATCAAGCAATCACTTTGTAGCATGTTCTAGGACCAACATTAGTCATAAATACATACATAAACACATACATACCTCTATATTTTCTTAAAGGGACAGTAAAGTCATAATTAGACATTCATTATTTAAACACAACATACCATTTTTAACAACGTTACAATTTACTTCTATTATTTAATTTGCTTCCTTCTCTTGTTACACTTTATCTAGGTAAGCTCAGGAGCAGCAAAGTACCTAGGTTCTAGCTGCTGATTGGTGGAGCATATATATACTGATTGTCATTGGCTCACCCATGTGTTTAGTTAGAAACCAGTAGTGCATTGCTGCTCCTTCAACAAATGTTATCAAGAGAAGGAAGCAAATTTAATGATAGAAGTAAACTGGAAAGTTGTTTAAAATTGTACGTTCTACCTAAATCATTAAAGAAACGTTTTGGGCTTTATGTCCCTTTAACTACATATTATTTTCACAATAACTAAATGAAATGAATGTATTTGGCTTTTCATAGTAATGCAAGCAGAGGGACAATAAAGTGATTATTATTTATATTTCTGCTATAATCAGCTTACAAGAGGAGGGGTCAGTAAAGTGTAAGGTCATGTGACTGCAGTGAGCCCCAGACACAATGTATCCACTGATTACCTGTGATCCTTATCTCCATTGGCTGAGAGGAGTCATGTGTGCCACAGGTGTAGAGGCTGCTGGGTATAAAAGCTGACTCAGCTGTTGCAGTGAGCAGCTCAGCCCTGGAGGTTCATTGGGATTTGTTTAGTGCTAATATTAGTTTGTAGGTATTGCTCCTCTTGTGTTCTCTGTAGCTCCTGTTTAGAATAGGAGGCCCCCTGGCTGTGTTTTGCTGCTTGTGCCTAAGGTAAGTACCTACATCTCTAGTACTGTGTGAGTGTAAGTGCTTCTCTAATAGCCTAACCCCCTGGGTCACTGGCTTGTTATAACTATTTCTCCTTGTTGTGCTGGGGAGGCTGGTGTGGGTCAGTAGCTGATGCTTTATTCTCTGGTCTCTGCAGGTTGTGAAGAGGAGGAAGTCTCTGGCTGTGGGTCGCTGCTTGTAATAAGTGAGTATTTATCTGTGGTTATATAACTGCTGGTGAATTACTCATCATTTTCAGCTCTAGTTCTCCAGACATTGCTGTTTAATAAGGGGACACTGAGCGTTTCATATCTATATATCCCTTTAACTGAGCCACTGGTTAATAAGGGAACACTGTGCCTTTCATATCTGTATATCCCTTTATCTGAGTCACTGGTTAATAAGGGGGCACTGTGCTTTTCATATCTGTATATCCCTTTAACTGAGCCACTGGTTAATAAGGGAACACTGTGCCTTTCATATCTGTATATCCCTTTATCTGAGTCACTGGTTAATAAGGGGGCACTGTGCTTTTCATATCTGTATATCCCTTTAACTGAGTCACTGGTTAATAAGGGGACACTGAGCGTTTCATATCTATATATCCCTTTATCTGAGTCACTGGTTAATAAGGGGGCACTGTGCCTTTCATATCTGTATGTCCCTGGTTAATAAGGGGACGCTGTGCCTTTCATATCTGTATATCCCTTTATCTGAGTCACTGGTTAATAAGGGGGCACTGTGCATTTCATATCTGTATATCCCTTTAACTGAGCCACTGGTTAATAAGGGGGCACTGTGCCTTTCATATCTGTATATCCCTTTAACTGAGCCACTGGTTAATAAGGGGACACTGCATTTCATATCTGTATATCCCTTTAACTGAGTCCCTGGTTAATAAGGGGACACTGTGTGCATTCCATATCTGTATATCCCTTTAACTGAGTCACTGGTTAATAAGGGGACACTGTGCATTCCATATCTGTATATCCCTTTAACTGAGTCACTGGTTAATAAGGGGACACTGTGTATTTCATATCTGTATATCCCTTTAACTGAGTCACTGGTTAATAAGGGGACACTGTGCATTCCATATCTGTATATCCCTTTAACTGAGTCACTGGTTAATAAGGGGACACTGTGTATTTCATATCTGTATATCCCTTTAACTGAGTCACTGGTTAATAAGGGGACACTGTGCATTCCTTATCTGTATATCCCTTTAACTGAGTCACTGGTTAATAAGGGTCACTGCATTTCATATCTGTGTATCCCTTTATCTGAGTCACTTAAGTAAAACATTTTTCACAAGAAATAAAAGCTTTCATCTGCTAGTGCTGTCTGCACAAGAGGACTGATAATAAATGTGTTCTGCTAAAGTCCTCTCTAAATGTCTTTCTTTATCCATTAAACAAAAGCTTTGCCTGCAGTGTCCCTTTATGTTGCTGGTGCTCTAGCAAGTGTTGTGCTGAGGGGTTAATTAACACAAGTGAGCTGCTTGTTACACTAAATGAGCTCATTAATAGTAACTGCACCACCCAGATTAGTTGCAAGCTGTGCAGGGGAAGGGCAAATGCCCTACACGTTTGTGAGTGAGAATTAAATCCTACATAAGGCGAATTAGTGTTCAACTGTCTTTGTCTTAAAGGGATAGTCTAATCAAAATTAATCTTAAATGATTCAGTGCAAGCAACTTTCTAATTTACTATGAATTTTGTTTTTCTTCTCTTAAATTAGTCCTTTTTCAAATAAAGATATTAAGTTTAGGAGCCTGCCTATTTTTGAGGTGTCAGGCACAAATCCAAGCACTGTGTCTATGGCTGACAATAAGTAATACCCCTGAAGATCTGATACTAGGAATAGTGTGTGTGGTGGTACAGAGTATTATAGCTTGCTAAATGGAACTTGTGTTTGTTACCTGGTTAGGGTCTGTTTTTCTTGCCTGTTCTAGGGAGTGTAGACAAAGCACGAGGAAGAGGGGATAAATGACCCTTTATAGATGTTATGGGATCAGCTAGTACAAAGGAATACTACAATCTTTCTTTCTCTCTTTTTCTCTTTCTCTTTTTTTTTTTAACTGTTTGAGTTCTTCTTTAACAAAAGTGCCATATGGGGAGAGCGCTGATTGAATTTAAACGGTCTCACAGAAAAAATGACTGGGTGGTGGAGCTTGGGGAATTTATATCTTTATTAAAAATAAGTTATAGCGCATACTTTTATAACTGAGGAATTGAACTACATCTAAAATATCACTAACTTCCTGGATCTGATTTTTAAAAAAAGGAGTTTACCATCACTTTAAACTTTCTATCAGAGAAGACTGTTGTGTATGTGTGTCTTTGTAAACTGTAATGTTTAGTGGGTACTAATCTAGGGCTGATTTTTCAAGTGGTCCAGCAACTTTAGTTTGGGGGGGGGGGATCTCAAGAACAGATTAATTTAAATCACTTGTCCTGGTGCACCAGCCTCTCCATTGGTTTACATGGGGTATGTTGTACTAAGTAATGGCAGTTGCCCCTAGATAATACCTCTCACTAGGCCAGGAATACTAACTGTAGTGTGACTAATGGGCAAATCACGGCTGTTTACTGTCATTAAGTACCCTCTCTTCTCTTGCAGATGTGTCCCTTCTCTCCTATGATGAAGACGCCTTACCAGGTACACCACTGTTTTTGTTTTCTTTAGAAAACACTTAGGGTAACCTAGTTACCCTACTCTCACTACCTCAGTCCTGCCCTCTCGGAGGGGCGTGTCCTTTTTTTGCCCCTATGATGAGTGTGACAGGACTGAGTGAGCGAGACCCCCAAGCCGGCCGCTCTTTGATTTAACTCCAGAGGGTTTTTATTTTCCCAGGGTACACAGTAATCTGATTACTGAGGGTTTTTCCCTTTATTTTTCAGGGCTGCACATCTGCTGGCTGAAGGTGATCCCTGCGTATGCACCTGGTGAGTTCCTGCAGCTGGAAGAAGCACAGACAACACCCCCACAGGACCTTGTTTCTGCTCCATAATGTCAATAAATGCTAATAAACCATCCTGCTTGGTGCTTATTATTGTAGCAACTAAGGGTGCTGGGGTGGGCTTGTCTTTGCTTCTTCACTGCTGGGGGGGTCAAATGCTGACCTAGTAATACTCAAAAACAAACCTATCCCATAGGTTAAACTCCTGGTTGCCATTAATCAGCCTGGCAGAGACCAAGCTGCTGAGCTTGCCTTCATTTGGGAAGGCTTGAACTCAACCCTAAACAAAAGTATAGAGAATATTGCACTTCCAGCATTAAAATGCAGGCCAATGCTCAGTATTGGCCAACCGCAGTAATTCTCTGAACAAATGTCTAGGTTCTGCAGGTAGCAAATCTGCTGAGACTTGTAGCTATAGCAGCTGCCTTTGCCTGGCAGTTTCTAGATTTGAGTGGGCACAAAGTTGGCTGGGTTAGTTAAACAGCAGACATAGGATCATGGTGCAACACTGAGTTAACGGCATCTGCTGTTTTATGCCCCCCTCAGAGCTGAGGGTTTGATGTAGACACATTTTACCTCAGTGTCTAAAAATGCTCCTCACTAGAAACTAATAGGCTGAGAACTATTAGGGACAGAGGCAAATCTGGCAATAAGCCGCACAGGCTTGTTCTCAGCAGTACATATAGGAGACATCTTTCCTACCCTCCTTAATAAACCCTCAGCCCTAATGAACATTCAGGGATAGGAACACCCTATAGTTGCCATCTTCCTATGGAAGCAACACTTGTACACATTGGCAAACTAGAGCAGAGCATTGAGATGGGGGATCCTTACTTGAGCACAGGAGAGTCAGTCCCAGTGAGCAGCTCAGGCAGGGAAATACAATCTGAAATGTTGGGCATTGTGTAGAACCCAAGACACTTGGTATCAGGGCTAAAATAAAAAAAGGGGGGGGGGGGGAAGAGAGGAGAAAAGGTAACCCTTACTGGTGCGAGTAAGGCATGTTGAGAAACAAGGCTTTAATGGTTGTACAATTTTTATAGTCCTAGGAAGAAGGGACATGAGAACATAAATGTGTCTAGTTTGTCCTCCTCATGAAGGAGCAGCAATGCACTACTGACTTGAAGCTCACATCAAGTGAGCCATAATAAGCAGTAAGCTCTTGGCTCATTGCTCCTCCTGAGCCTATCCGGTTAGTAACACCGGACACCAAGAGAACAAACTGTTACAGAAACTCTTCTGTTGTGGGATTCAGCTGATCTTTTGTCAAATTGATCCACTAAAGCTTCCTCTAACCTCACTAGTGACTAAAGCCTCACCAGTCCCTGTGTTTAGCTAATTAAATTAGTGTATTAAAGGGACATGAAACACAAATCTTTCATGATTTAAGAGCATACAATTGTCTATTTAGCTTCATTCTCTGATAGTCTTGTGGAAAAGCATATCTAGAGATGCTTAGTAGATGCCTCCTGTGATTGATTCACTGTGCATTGCTATTTCTTGATTGGAGTATCTAAAGTAAATTTGAATGTTAAATTTTCTACCTTTTTCATGAAAGAAAATGTTTGGGTATAGTGTCCCTTAAGGCTGGAGAGACCAGTTAGAGAATGTTGCCCACTAATTGAGTGTATAAAGCGATTGGCTCCTTATTGGAGCAGCTGCTAGTTCTGTTGTCCACAGTACCATGTGTTGCATCTGGTATAATATGCACAGAGCTTGCTGTTGTGCTAATCTTGTGGATGAATGACTCATGTATTTATTAAGGCTCTATGTAGTCATAGGTGGGTAAAACACTGGTACCAAGGTCTTTGAGCTATTTTGGGGTGTGAAGCAAGTTTGTGGTTATGGAGCTAGCAGAGGCTGCAGTGTCAATCTTCTTGCATGAAAGTACGTGCCATGTATAGCTTGCCGAGTAGCCATTGGAGAAGGGCTGCAGTGCCATAGGTCTGATCTGTGGTATAATGAGGGCTGCGGTGCCATAGGTCTGATCTGTGGTATAATGAGGGCTGCGGTGCCATAGGTCTGATGTGTGGTATAATGAGGGCTGCAGTGCCATAGGTCTGATGTGTGGTATAATGAGGGCTGCAGTGCCATAGGTCTGATGTGTGGTATAATGAGGGCTGCAGTGCCATAGGTCTGATGTGTGGTATAATGAGGGCTGCAGTGCCATAGGTCTGATGTGTGGTATAATGAGGGCTGCAGTGCCATAGGTCTGATGTGTGGTATAATGAGGGCTGCAGTGCCATAGGTCTGATGTGTGGTATAATGAGGGCTGCAGTGCCATAGGTCTGATGTGTGGTATAATGAGGGCTGCAGTGCCATAGGTCTGATGTGTGGTATAATGAGGGCTGCAGTGCCATAGGTCTGATGTGTGGTATAATGAGGGCTGCAGTGCCATAGGTCTGATGTGTGGTATAATGAGGGCTGCAGTGCCATAGGTCTGATGTGTGGTATAATGAGGGCTGCAGTGCCATAGGTCTGATGTGTGGTATAATGAGGGCTGCAGTGCCATAGGTCTGATGTGTGGTATAATGAGGGCTGCAGTGCCATAGGTCTGATGTGTGGTATAATGAGGGCTGCAGTGCCATAGGTCTGATGTGTGGTATAATGAGGGCTGCAGTGCCATAGGTCTGATGTGTGGTATAATGAGGGCTGCAGTGCCATAGGTCTGATGTGTGGTATAATGAGGGCTGCAGTGCCATAGGTCTGATGTGTGGTATAATGAGGGCTGCAGTGCCATAGGTCTGATGTGTGGTATAATGAGGGCTGCAGTGCCATAGGTCTGATGTGTGGTATAATGAGGGCTGCAGTGCCATAGGTCTGATGTGTGGTATAATGAGGGCTGCAGTGCCATAGGTCTGATGTGTGGTATAATGAGGGCTGCAGTGCCATAGGTCTGATGTGTGGTATAATGAGGGCTGCAGTGCCATAGGTCTGATGTGTGGTATAATGAGGGCTGCAGTGCCATAGGTCTGATGTGTGGTATAATGAGGGCTGCAGTGCCATAGGTCTGATGTGTGGTATAATGAGGGCTGCAGTGCCATAGGTCTGATGTGTGGTATAATGAGGGCTGCAGTGCCATAGGTCTGATGTGTGGTATAATGAGGGCTGCAGTGCCATAGGTCTGATGTGTGGTATAATGAGGGCTGCAGTGCCATAGGTCTGATGTGTGGTATAATGAGGGCTGCAGTGCCATAGGTCTGATGTGTGGTATAATGAGGGCTGCAGTGCCATAGGTCTGATGTGTGGTATAATGAGGGCTGCAGTGCCATAGGTCTGATGTGTGGTATAATGAGGGCTGCAGTGCCATAGGTCTGATGTGTGGTATAATGAGGGCTGCAGTGCCATAGGTCTGATGTGTGGTATAATGAGGGCTGCAGTGCCATAGGTCTGATGTGTGGTATAATGAGGGCTGCAGTGCCATAGGTCTGATGTGTGGTATAATGAGGGCTGCAGTGCCATAGGTCTGATGTGTGGTATAATGAGGGCTGCAGTGCCATAGGTCTGATGTGTGGTATAATGAGGGCTGCAGTGCCATAGGTCTGATGTGTGGTATAATGAGGGCTGCAGTGCCATAGGTCTGATCTGTGGTATAATGAGGGCTGCAGTGCTATAGGTCTGATCTGTGGTATAATGAGGGCATATACAAATCTCAAATTTCTTCAATGGTTTTGGTAAAATCCTCTACAGCGCAGATTCTTTTATTGCAGCATTCTCTGTTTTTTGAGACCCATCACCTTTTGCAAATTAATCATTTATTTAGAATATACTTTTTACAGTACTCAGCATTATTTACCATTACGGTAGGGTGACTTGACATTCTCAGTCCCCTAGGTATTCTGCACGGGTAGTAGAGTGTAGGTACAGCAAATAATACATTTCTCATAAGATTTGCTTGGTCTTTCGGCAGGTAAAGGACCTCAGGGTTCCTTTATTTTTGTTTGTAAACCATTTGTCTTATTTTCCTTAGTTTTTTGTCAGTGGGTGGTGCACGTAAATCAATTGTTGTATTTAAACACTGGAATTAGCCATATACACTAAGGGTGCATAACACAAAACGTTACTACTTTTTATCCTGAGAGCCACATGCTCCAATAAAGCTATATACAGTATATTGCATTGTGCCGGTGGAATTGCATGACTTTAGTAGTTTATAACTGGTGCGGTATCTGTCAGTGTTTAACCGGTAGAGTTCAAGGTCCACCTACACTTTGTCAGGAGAGACAGATTCAGTAACAAACTCAAGTAGAAGACACTATAATAGTATAAATGTGTTATTTCTTTTTACAGCACTATACTGTATTTAATTACCCCTAATGTTACAATACACTGTTGTCTCATTAGTGCTTGTACGTAACGTGCATCACACTAGTATATACAGATCACTTTATCTGAATGGGAAGAGACTTGTTTGATTTACAGCAGTTCTGTAATAAACTTATGAAATCTGTCTATTTACTCTGGAGCCTGGATAAAAAGGTAGGTGTTTGTTTAGACTCTACACAGATTTGTTCATTTACTTACATATGCAGTCAGTAGCTGACCTACTCAACAATGTGCCCTAGTGCAAAAACAACCCCTCTCCCCAGTTAAATTAGCAATATGCAAAATGATAATCTGCACTAATAAAAGACTCCCCTGCGTTAGGTGTATGCACAGACTGGCTGCTATAAACCCCTGCTGTTCCAATGGAAGTTCCGTCCCTGTAACAAATAACATTCTCCTATCAATTACTTACATACGCATGATACACCTCTCCTACCCCATCCATTACTCATGCCTCCTACCAGGTCCATTATGCACCTGTCCTACCCCATCCATTACTCATGCCTCCTACCAGGTCCATTATGCACCTGTCCTACCCCATCCATTACTCATGCCTCCTACCCCATCCGTTATGCACCTCTCCTACCCCATCCGTTATTCATGCCTCCTAATGTTTTTAAACCCCCAAGTACTTAGGACCCTCTAAATAGCTTCTCTCCATCCCCCTAATGTTTTTAAACCCCCAAGTACTTAGGACCCTCTAAATAGCTTCTCTCCATCCCCCTAATGTTTTTAAACCCCCAAGTACTTAGGACCCTCTAAATAGCTTCTCTCCAGCCCCCTAATGTTTTTAAACCCCAAGTACTTAGGACCCTCTAAATAGCTTCTTTCCAGCCCCCTAATGTTTTTAAACCACGAAGTTCTTAGGACCCTCTGCATAGCTTCTCTCCAGCCTCCTAATGCACCCCTAATGTTTTTAAACCCCCAAGTACTTAGGACCCTCTAAATAGCTTCTCTCCATCCCCCTAATGTTTTTAAACCCCCAAGTACTTAGGACCCTCTAAATAGCTTCTCTCCAGCCCCCTAATGTTTTTAAACCCCCAAGTACTTAGGACCCTCTAAATAGCTTCTCTCCAGCCCCCTAATGTTTTTAAACCCCCAAGTACTTAGGACCCTCTAAATAGCTTCTCTCCAGCCCCCTAATGTTTTTAAACCCCCAAGTACTTAGGACCCTCTAAATAGCTTCTTTCCAGCCCCCTAATGTTTTTAAACCCCCAAGTTCTTAGGACCCTCTGCATAGCTTCTCTCCAGCCTCCTAATGCACCCCTAATGTTTTTAAACCCCCAAGTACTTAGGACCCTCTGCATAGCTTCTCTCCAGCCCCCTAATGTTTTTAAACCCCCAAGTACTTAGGACCCTCTGCATAGCTTCTCTCCAGCCCCCTAAGTACTTGGGGGTTTAAAAACATTAGGGGGCTGGAAAGAAGCTATGCAGAGGGTCCTAAGTACTTGGGGGTTTAAAAACATTAGGGGTGCATTAGGGGGCTGGAGAGAAGCTATTTAGAGGGTCCTAAGTACTTGGGGGTTTAAAAACATTAGGGGGATGGAGAGAAGCTATGCAGAGGGTCCTAAGTACTTGGGGGTTTAAAAACATTAGGGGTGCATTAGGGGGCTGGAGAGAAGCTATTTAGAGGGTCCAAATACTTTTAAACCCCCAAGTACTTGGGACCCTCTGCATAGCTTCTCTCCAGCCCCCAAGTATTTAGGACCCTCTGCATAGCTTCTCTCCAGCCCCCTAATGCACCCCTAATGTTTTTAAACCCCCAAGTACTTAGGACCCTCTAAATAGCTTCTCTCCAGCCCCCTAATGTTTTTAAACCCCCAAGTACTTAGGACCCTCTACATAGCTTCTCTCCAGCCCCCTAATGCACCCCTAATATTTTTAAACCCCCAAGTACTTAGGACCCTCTAAATAGCTTCTCTCCAGCCCCCTAATGTTTTTAAACCCCCAAGTACTTAGGACCCTCTGCATAGCTTCTCTCCAGCCCCCTAATGCACCCCTAAAGTTTTTAAACCCCCAAGTACTTAGGACCCTCTACATAGCTTCTCTCCAGCCCCCTAATGCACCCCTAATGTTTTTAAACCCCCAAGTACTTAGGACCCTCTGCATAGCTTCTCTCCAGCCCCCAAGTATTTAGGACCCTCTGCATAGCTTCTCTCCAGCCCCCTAATGCACCCCTAATGTTTTTAAACCCCCAAGTACTTAGGACCCTCTGCATAGCTTCTCTCCAGCCCCCTAATGTTTTTAAACCCCCAAGTACTTAGGACCCTCTAAATAGCTTCTCTACAGCCCCCTAATGCACCCCTAATGTTTTTAAACCCCCAAGTACTTAGGACCCTCTGCATAGCTTCTCTCCAGCCCCCTAATGCACCCCTAATATTTTTAAACCCCCAAGTACTTAGGACCCTCTAAATAGCTTCTCTCCAGCCCCCTAATGTTTTTAAACCCCCAAGTACTTAGGACCCTCTGCATAGCTTCTCTCCAGCCCCCTAATGCACCCCTAAAGTTTTTAAACCCCCAAGTACTTAGGACCCTCTACATAGCTTCTCTCCAGCCCCCTAATGCACCCCTAATGTTTTTAAACCCCCAAGTACTTAGGACCCTCTGCATAGCTTCTCTCCAGCCCCCAAGTATTTAGGACCCTCTGCATAGCTTCTCTCCAGCCCCCTAATGCACCCCTAATGTTTTTAAACCCCCAAGTACTTAGGACCCTCTGCATAGCTTCTCTCCAGCCCCCTAATGTTTTTAAACCCCCAAGTACTTAGGACCCTCTAAATAGCATCTCTACAGCCCCCTAATGCACCCCTAATGTTTTTAAACCCCCAAGTACTTAGGACCCTCTGCATAGCTTCTCTCCAGCCCCCTAATGTTTTTAAACCCCCAAGTACTTAGGACCCTCTAAATAGCTTCTCTCCAGCCCCCTAATGCACCCCTAATGTTTTTAACCCCCCAAGTACTTAGGACCCTCTAAATAGCTTCTCTCCAGCCCCCTAATGCACCCCTAATGTTTTTAACCCCCCAAGTACTTAGGACCCTCTACATAGCTTCTCTCCAGCCCCCTAATGCACCCCTAATGTTTTTAAACCCCCAAGTACTTAGGACCCTCTGCATAGCTTCTCTCCAGCCCCCTAATGTTTTTAAACCCCCAAGTACTTAGGACCCTCTGCATAGCTTCTCTCCAGCCCCCTAATGTTTTTAAACCCCCAAGTACTTAGGACCCTCTAAATAGCTTCTCTCCAGCCCCCAAGTACTTAGGACCCTCTGCATAGCTTCTCTCCAGCCCCCTAATGCACCCCTAATGTTTTTAAACCCCCAAGTACTTAGGACCCTCTGCATAGCTTCTCTCCAGCCCCCTAATGTTTTTAAACCCCCAAGTACTTAGGACCCTCTAAATAGCTTCTCTCCAGCCCCCAAGTACTTAGGACCCTCTGCATAGCTTCTCTCCAGCCCCCTAATGTTTTTAAACCCCCAAGTACTTAGGACCCTCTAAATAGCTTCTCTCCAGCCCCCTAATGCACCCCTAATGTTTTTTAAACCCCCAACTACTTAGGACCCTCTAAATAGCTTCTCTCCAGCCCCCTAATGTTTTTAAACCCCCAAGTACTTAGGACCCTCTAAATAGCTTCTCTCCAGCCCCCTAATGCACCCCTGTTTTTAAACCCCCAAGAACTTAGGACCCTCTGCATAGCTTCTCTCCAGCCCCCAAGTACTTAGGACCCTCTGCATAGCTTCTCTCCAGCCCCCTAATGCACCCCTAATGTTTTTAAACCCCCAAGTACTTAGGACCCTCTAAATAGCTTCTCTCCAGCCCCCTAATGCACCCCTAATGTTTTTAAACCCCCAAGTACTTAGGACCCTCTGCATAGCTTCTCTCCAGTCCCCTAATATTTTTAAACCCCCAAGTACTTAGGACCCTCTGCATAGCTTCTCTCCAGCCCCCTAATGCACCCCTAATATTTTTAAACCCCCAAGTACTTAGGACCCTCTGCATAGCTTCTCTCCAGCCCCCTAATGTTTTTAAACCCCCAAGTACTTAGGACCCTCTAAATAGCTTCTCTCCAGCCCCCTAATGCACCCCTAATGTTTTTAAACCCCCAAGTACTTAGGACCCTCTGCATAGCTTCTCTCCAGCCCCCTAATGCACCCCTAATGTTTTTAAACCCCCAAGTACTTAGGACCCTCTGCATAGCTTCTCTCCAGTCCCCTAATATTTTTAAACCCCCAAGTACTTAGGACCCTCTGCATAGCTTCTCTCCAGCCCCCAATGCACCCCTAATATTTTTAAACCCCCAAGTACTTAGGACCCTCTGCATAGCTTCTCTCCAGCCCCCTAATGCACCCCTAATATTTTTAAACCCCCAAGTACTTAGGACCCTCTGCATAGCTTCTCTCCAGTCCCCTAATGCACCCCTAATGTTTTTAAACCCCCAAGTACTTAGGACCCTCTGCATAGCTTCTCTCCAGCCCCCTAATGCACCCCTAATATTTTTAAACCCCCAAGTACTTAGGACCCTCTGCATAGCTTCTCTCCAGTCCCCTAATGCACCCCTAATGTTTTTAAACCCCCAAGTACTTAGGACCCTCTGCATAGCTTCTCTCCAGCCCCCTAATGCACCCCTAATGTTTTTAAACCCCCAAGTACTTAGGACCCTCTACATAGCTTCTCTCCAGCCCCCTAATGCACCCCTAATATTTTTAGACCCTCTGCATAGCTTCTCTCCAGCCCCCAAGTATTTAGGACCCTCTGCATAGCTTCTCTCCAGCCCCCTAATGCACCCCTAATGTTTTTAAACCCCCAAGTACTTAGGACCCTCTGCATAGCTTCTCTCCAGCCCCCTAATGTTTTTAAACCCCCAAGTACTTAGGACCCTCTGCATAGCTTCTCTCCAGCCCCCTAATGTTTTTAAACCCCCAAGTACTTAGGACCCTCTGCATAGCTTCTCTCCAGCCCCCTAATGTTTTTAAACCCCCAAGTACTTAGGACCCTCTAAATATCTTCTCTCCAGCCCCCTAATGTTTTTAAACCCCCAAGTACTTAGGACCCTCTGCATAGCTTATCTCCAGCCCCCTAATGCCCCCCTAATGTTTTTAAACCCCCAAGTACTTAGGACCCTCTGCATAGCTTATCTCCAGTCCCCTAATGCACCCCTAATGTTTTTAAACCCCCAAGTACTTAGGACCCTCTACATAGCTTCTCTCCAGCCCCCTAATGCACCCCTAATGTTTTTAAACCCCCAAGTACTTAGGACCCTCTACATAGCTTCTCTCCAGCCCCCTAATGCACCCCTAATGTTTTTAAACCCCCAAGTACTTAGGACCCTCTAAATAGCTTCTCTCCAGCCCCCTAATGCACCCCTAATGTTTTTAAACCCCCAAGTACTTAGGACCCTCTGCATAGCTTCTCTCCAGCCCCCAAGTACTTAGGACCCTCTGCATAGCTTCTCTCCAGCCCCCTAATGCACCCCTAATATTTTGAAACCCCCAAGTACTTAGGACCCTCTGCATAGCTTCTCTCCAGCCCCCTAATGTTTTTAAACCCCCAAGTACTTAGGACCCTCTAAATAGCTTCTCTCCAGCCCCCTAATGCACCCCTAATGTTTTTAAACCCCCAAGTACTTAGGACCCTCTGCATAGCTTCTCTACAGCACCCTAATGCACCCCTAAAGTTTTTAAACCCCCAAGTACTTAGGACCCTCTACATAGCTTCTCTCCAGCCCCCTAATGTTTTTAAACCCCCCCAAGTACTTAGGACCCTCTAAATAGCTTCTCTCCAGCCCCCTAATGTTTTTAAACCCCCAAGTACTTAGGACCCTCTGCATAGCTTCTCTCCAGCCCCCTAATGCACCCCTAATGTTTTTAAACCCCCAAGTACTTAGGACCCTCTAAATATCTTCTCTCCAGCCCCCTAATGTTTTTAAACCCCCAAGTACTTAGGACCCTCTGCATAGCTTATCTCCAGCCCCCTAATGCACCCCTAATGTTTTTAAACCCCCAAGTACTTAGGACCCTCTAAATAGCTTCTCTCCAGCCCCCTAATGCACCCCTAATATTTTTAAACCCCCAAGTACTTAGGACCCTCTGCATAGCTTCTCTACAGCCCCCTAATGTTTTTAAACCCCCAAGTACTTAGGACCCTCTGCATAGCTTCTCTCCAGCCCCGTAATGCACCCCTAATATTTTTAAACCCCCAAGTACTTAGGACCCTCTGCATAGCTTCTCTCCAGCCCCCTAATGCACCCCTAAAGTTTTTAAACCCCCAAGTACTTAGGACCCTCTGCATAGCTTCTCTCCAGCCCCCTAATGTTTTTAAACCCCCAAGTACTTAGGACCCTCTACATAGCTTCTCTCCAGCCCCCTAATGCACCCCTAAAGTTTTTAAACCCCCAAGTACTTAGGACCCTCTACATAGCTTCTCTCCAGCCCCCTAATGCACCCCTAATGTTTTTAAACCCCCAAGTACTTAGGACCCTCTACATAGCTTCTCTCCAGCCCCCAAGTACTTAGGACCCTCTGCATAGCTTCTCTCCAGCCCCCAAGTACTTAGGACCCTCTGCATAGCTTCTCTCCAGCCCCCTAATGCACCCCTAATATTTTTAAACCCCCAAGTACTTAGGACCCTCTAAATAGCTTCTCTCCAGCCCCCTAATGTTTTTAAACCCCCAAGTACTTAGGACCCTCTGCATAGCTTCTCTCCAGCCCCCTAATGTTTTTAAACCCCCAAGTACTTAGGACCCTCTGCATAGCTTCTCTCCAGTCCACTAATGCACCCCTAATATTTTTAAACCCCCAGGTACTTAGGACCCTCTACATAGCTTCTCTCCAGCCCCCTAATGCACCCCTAAAGTTTTTAAACCCCCAAGTACTTAGGGCCCTCTAAATAGCTTCTCTCCAGCCCCCTAATGTTTTTAAACCCCCAAGTACTTAGGACCCTCTACATAGCTTCTCTCCAGCCCCCTAATGCACCCCTAATGTTTTTAAACCCCCAAGTACTTAGGACCCTCTAAATAGCTTCTCTCCAGCCCCCTAATGTTTTTAAACCCCCAAGTACTTAGGACCCTCTGCATAGCTTCTCTCCAGCCCCCTAATGCACCCCTAATATTTTTAAACCCCCAAGTACTTAGGACCCTCTACATAGCTTCTCTCCAGCCCCCTAATGCACCCCTAAAGTTTTTAAACCCCCAAGTACTTAGGACCCTCTAAATAGCTTCTCTCCAGCCCCCTAATGTTTTTAAACCCCCAAGTACTTAGGACCCTCTACATAGCTTCTCTCCAGCCCCCTAATATTTTTGGACCCTCTAAATAGCTTCTCTCCAGCCCCCTAATGCACCCCTAATATTTTTAAACCCCCAAGTACTTAGGACCCTCTGCATAGCTTCTCTACAGCCCCCTAATGTTTTTAAACCCCCAAGTACTTACGACCCTCTAAATAGCTTCTCTCCAGCCCCCTAATGCACCCCTAATATTTTTAAACCCCCAAGTACTTAGGACCCTCTGCATAGCTTCTCTCCAGCCCCCTAATGTTTTTAAACCCCCAAGTACTTACGACCCTCTGCATAGCTTCTCTCCAGCCCCCTAATGTTTTTAAACCCCCAAGTACTTAGGACCCTCTGCATAGCTTCTCTCCAGCCCCCAAGTACTTAGGACCCTCTGCATAGCTTCTCTCCAGACCCCTAATGTTTTTAAACCCCCAAGTACTTAGGACCCTCTACATAGCTTCTCTCCAGCCCCCTAATGTTTTTAAACCCCCAAGTACTTAGGACCCTCTAAATAGCTTCTCTCCAGCCCCCTAATGCACCCCTAATATTTTTAAACCCCCAAGTACTTAGGACCCTCTGCATAGCTTCTCTCCAGCCCCCTAATGTTTTTAAACCCCCAAGTACTTAGGACCCTCTAAATAGCTTCTCTCCAGCCCCCTAATGCACCCCTAATGTTTTTAAACCCAAGTACTTAGGACCCTCTGCATAGCTTCTCTCCAGCCCCCTAATGTTTTTAAACCCCCAAGTACTTACGACCCTCTGCATAGCTTCTCTCCAGCCCCCTAATGTTTTTAAACCCCCAAGTACTTAGGACCCTCTGCATAGCTTCTCTCCAGCCCCCAAGTACTTAGGACCCTCTGCATAGCTTCTCTCCAGACCCCTAATGTTTTTAAACCCCCAAGTACTTAGGACCCTCTACATAGCTTCTCTCCAGCCCCCTAATATTTTTGGACCCTCTAAATAGCTTCTCTCCAGCCCCCTAATGCACCCCTAATGTTTTTAAACCCCCAAGTACTTAGGACCCTCTAAATAGCTTCTCTCCAGCCCCCTAATGTTTTTAAACCCCCAAGTACTTAGGACCCTCTACATAGCTTCTCTCCAGCCCCCTAATGCACCCCTAATGTTTTTAAACCCCCAAGTACTTAGGACCCTCTGCATAGCTTCTCTCCAGCCCCCTAATGTTTTTAAACCCCCAAGTACTTTGGACCCTCTGCATAGCTTCTCTCCAGCCCCCTAATGTTTTTAAACCCCCAAGTACTTAGGACCCTCTACATAGCTTCTCTCCAGCCCCCTAATGCACCCCTAATGTTTTTAAACCCCCAAGTACTTAGGACCCTCTGCATAGCTTCTCTCCAGCCCCCTAATGTTTTTAAACCCCCAAGTACTTTGGACCCTCTGCATAGCTTCTCTCCAGCCCCCTAATGTTTTTAAACCCCCAAGTACTTAGGACCCTCTGCATAGCTTCTCTCCAGCCCCCAAGTACTTAGGACCCTCTGCATAGCTTCTCTCCAGCCCCCTAATGCACCCCTAATGTTTTTTAAACCCCCCAAGTACTTGGGACCCTCTAAATAGCTTCTCTCCAGCCCCCTAATGTTTTTAAACCCCCAAGTACTTAGGACCCTCTGCATAGCTTCTCTCCAGCCCCCTAATGCACCCCTAATGTTTTTAAACCCCCAAGTACTTAGGACCCTCTGCATAGCTTCTCTCCAGCCCCCTAATGCACCCCTAATGTTTTCAAACCCCCAAGTACTTAGGACCCTCTGCATAGCTTCTCTCCAGCCCCCTAATGCACCCCTAATGTTTTTAAACCCCCAAGTACTTAGGACCCTCTGCATAGCTTCTCTCCAGCCCCCAAGTACTTAGGACCCTCTGCATAGCTTCTCTCCAGCCCCCTAATGCACCCCTAATGTTTTTAAACCCCCAAGTACTTAGGACCCTCTGCATAGCTTCTCTCCAGCCCCCAAGTACTTAGGACCCTCTGCATAGCTTCTCTCCAGTCCCCTAATATTTTTAAACCCCCAAGTACTTAGGACCCTCTGCATAGCTTCTCTCCAGCCCCCTAATGCACCCCTAATATTTTTAAACCCCCAAGTACTTAGGACCCTCTGCATAACTTCTCTCCAGCCCCCTAATATTTTTGGACCCTCTAAATAGCTTCTCTCCAGCCCCCTAATGCACCCCTAATGGTTTTTAAACCCCCAAGTACTTAGGACCCTCTGCATAGCTTCTCTTCAGCCCCCTAATGCACCCCTAATGTTTTTAAACCCCCAAGTACTTAGGACCCTCTGCATAGCTTCTCTCCAGCCCCCTAATATTTTTGGACCCTCTAAATAGCTTCTCTCCAGCCCCCTAATGCACCCCTAATGGTTTTTAAACCCCCAAGTACTTAGGACCCTCTGCATAGCTTCTCTCCAGCCCCCTAATGCACCCCTAATGGTTTTTAAACCCCCAAGTACTTAGGACCCTCTGCATAGCTTCTCTTCAGCCCCCTAATGCACCCCTAATGTTTTTAAACCTCCAAATAGCTTCTCTCCAGCCCCCTAATGCACCCCTAATGGTTTTTAAACCCCCAAGTACTTAGGACCCTCTGCATAGCTTCTCTCCAGCCCCCTAATGCACCCCTAATGGTTTTTAAACCCCCAAGTACTTAGGACCCTCTGCATAGCTTCTCTCCAGCCCCCTAATGCACCCCTAATGTTTTTAAACCCCCAAGTACTTAGGACCCTCTGCATAGCTTCTCTCCAGCCCCCTAATGCACCCCTAATGTTTTTAAACCCCCAAGTACTTAGGACCCTCTAAATAGCTTCTCTCCAGCCCCCTAATGTTTTTAAACCCCCAGTACTTAGGACCCTCTGCATAGCTTCTCTCCAGCCCCCTAATGTTTTTAAACCCCCAAGTACTTAGGACCCTCTAAATATCTTCTCTCCAGCCCCCTAATGTTTTTAAACCCCCAAGTACTTAGGACCCTCTGCATAGCTTCTCTCCAGCCCCCTAATGCACCCCTAATGTTTTTTAAACCCCCCAAGTACTTAGGACCCTCTGCATAGCTTCTCTTCAGCCCCCTAATGCACCCCTAATGTTTTTAAACCCCCAGTACTTAGGACCCTCTGCATAGCTTCTCTCCAGCCCCCTAATGCACCCCTAATGTTTTTAAACCCCCAGTACTTAGGACCCTCTGCATAGCTTCTCTCCAGCCCCCTAATGCACCCCTAATGTTTTTAAACCCCCAAGTACTTAGGACCCTCTGCATAGCTTCTCTCCAGCCCCCTAATGCACCCCTAATGTTTTTAAACCCCCAGTACTTAGGACCCTCTGCATAGCTTCTCTCCAGCCCCCTAATGTTTTTAAACCCCCAAGTACTTAGGACCCTCTAAATATCTTCTCTCCAGCCCCCTAATATTTTTAAACCCCCAAGTACTTAGGACCCTCTGCATAGCTTCTCTCCAGCCCCCAAGTACTTAGGACCCTCTGCATAGCTTCTCTCCAGCCCCCTAATGCACCCCTAATATTTTTAAACCCCCAAGTACTTAGGACCCTCTGCATAGCTTCTCTCCAGCCCCCTAATGCACCCCTAATATTTTTAAACCCCCAAGTACTTAGGACCCTCTAAATAGCTTCTCTCCAGCCCCCTAATGTTTTTAAACCCCCAAGTACTTAGGACCCTCTGCATAGCTTCTCTCCAGCCCCCTAATGCACCCCTAATGTTTTTAAACCCCCAAGTACTTAGGACCCTCTGCATAGCTTCTCTCCAGTCCCCTAATATTTTTAAACCCCCAAGTACTTAGGACCCTCTGCATAGCTTCTCTCCAGTCCCCTAATATTTTTAAACCCCCAAGTACTTAGGACCCTCTAAATAGCTTCTCTCCAGCCCCCTAATGTTTTTAAACCCCCAAGTACTTAGGACCCTCTGCATAGCTTCTCTCCAGTCCCCTAATGCACCCCTAATATTTTTAAACCCCCAAGTACTTAGGACCCTCTGCATAGCTTCTCTCCAGTCCCCTAATGCACCCCTAATATTTTTAAACCCCCAAGTACTTAGGACCCTCTGCATAGCTTCTCTCCAGCCCCCTAATGCACCCCTAATATTTTTAAACCCCCAAGTACTTAGGACCCTCTGCATAGCTTCTCTCCAGCCCCCTAATATTTTTGGACCCTCTAAATAGCTTCTCTCCAGCCCCCTAATGTTTTTAAACCCCCAAGTACTTAGGACCCTCTGCATAGCTTCTCTCCAGCCCCCTAATGCACCCCTAATGTTTTTAAACCCCCAAGTACTTAGGACCCTCTGCATAGCTTCTCTCCAGCCCCCTAATGTTTTTAAACCCCCAAGTACTTAGGACCCTCTGCATAGCTTCTCTCCAGCCCCCAAGTACTTAGGACCCTCTGCATAGCTTCTCTCCAGCCCCCTAATGCACCCCTAATGTTTTTAAACCCCCAAGTACTTAGGACCCTCTGCATAGCTTCTCTCCAGCCCCCTAATGTTTTTAAACCCCCAAGTACTTAGGACCCTCTACATAGCTTCTCTCCAGCCCCCTAATGTTTTTAAACCCCCAAGTACTTAGGACCCTCTACATAGCTTCTCTCCAGCCCCCTAATGTTTTTAAACCGCCAAGTACTTAGGACCCTCTACATAGCTTCTCTCCAGCCCCCTAATGTTTTTAAACCCCCAGTACTTAGGACCCTCTGCATAGCTTCTCTCCAGCCCCCTAATGCACCCCTAATGTTTTTAAACCCCCAAGTACTTAGGTCCCTCTAAATAGCTTCTCTCCAGCCCCCTAATGTTTTTAAACCCCCAAGTACTTAGGACCCTCTGCATAGCTTCTCTCCAGCCCCCTAATGTTTTTAAACCCCCAAGTACTTAGGACCCTCTAAATAGCTTCTCTCCAGCCCCCTAATGCACCCCTAATGTTTTTAAACCCCCAAGTACTTAGGACCCTCTGCATAGCTTCTCTCCAGCCCCCTAATGTTTTTAAACCCCCAAGTACTTAGGACCCTCTGCATAGCTTCTCTCCAGCCCCCTAATGCACCCCTAATGTTTTTAAACCCCCAAGTACTTAGGACCCTCTGCATAGCTTCTCTCCAGCCCCCTAATGATTTTAAACCCCCAAGTACTTAGGACTCTCTGCATAGCTTCTCTCCAGCCCCCAAGTACTTAGGACCCTCTGCATAGCTTCTCTCCAGCCCCCAAGTACTTAGGACCCTCTGCATAGCTTCTCTCCAGCCCCCTAATGCACCCCTAATGATTTTAAACCCCCAAGTACTTAGGACCCTCTGCATAGCTTCTCTCCAGCCCCCTAATGCACCCCTAATGTTTTCAAACCCCCAAGTACTTAGGACCCTCTAAATAGCTTCTCTCCAGCCCCCTAATGCACCCCTAATGTTTTTAAACCCCCAAGTACTTAGGACCCTCTAAATAGCTTCTCTCCAGCCCCCTAATGCACCCCTAATGTTTTTAAACCCCCAAGTACTTAGGACCCTCTGCATAGCTTCTCTCCAGCCCCCTAATGTTTTTAAACCCCCAAGTACTTAGGACCCTCTGCATAGCTTCTCTCCAGTCCCCTAATGCACCCCTAATATTTTTAAACCCCCAAGTACTTAGGACCCTCTGCATAGCTTCTCTCCAGCCCCCTAATGCACCCCTAATGTTTTTAAACCTCCAAGTACTTAGGACCCTCTAAATAGCTTCTCTCCAGCCCCCTAATGCACCCCTAATGTTTTTAAACCCCCCAAGTACTTAGGACCCTCTAAATAGCTTCTCAAGAGCCCCCTAATGTTTTTTAAAAACCCCAAGGACTTAGGACCCTCTAAATAGCTTCTCAAGAGCCCCCTAATGTTTTTTTAAAACCCCCAAGGACTTAGGACCCTCTAAATAGCTTCTCAAGAGCCCCCTAATGTTTTTTTAAAACCCCCAAGGACTTAGGACCCTCTAAATAGCTTCTCAAGAGCCCCCTAATGTTTTTTTAAAACCCCCAAGGACTTAGGACCCTCTGCATAGCTTCTCTCCAGCCCCCTAATGCACCCCTAATGTTTTCAAACCCCCAAGTACTTAGGACCCTCTAAATAGCTTCTCTCCAGCCCCCTAATGCACCCCTAATGTTTTTAAACCCCCAAGTACTTAGGACCCTCTAAATAGCTTCTCTCCAGCCCCCTAATGCACCCCTAATGTTTTTAAACCCCCAAGTACTTAGGACCCTCTGCATAGCTTCTCTCCAGCCCCCTAATGTTTTTAAACCCCCAAGTACTTAGGACCCTCTGCATAGCTTCTCTCCAGTCCCCTAATGCACCCCTAATATTTTTAAACCCCCAAGTACTTAGGACCCTCTGCATAGCTTCTCTCCAGCCCCCTAATGCACCCCTAATGTTTTTAAACCTCCAAGTACTTAGGACCCTCTAAATAGCTTCTCTCCAGCCCCCTAATGCACCCCTAATGTTTTTAAACCCCCCAAGTACTTAGGACCCTCTAAATAGCTTCTCAAGAGCCCCCTAATGTTTTTTAAAAACCCCAAGGACCCTCTAAATAGCTTCTCAAGAGCCCCCTAATGTTTTTTTAAAACCCCCAAGGACTTAGGACCCTCTAAATAGCTTCTCAAGAGCCCCCTAATGTTTTTTTAAAACCCCCAAGGACTTAGGACCCTCTAAATAGCTTCTCAAGAGCCCCCTAATGTTTTTTTAAAACCCCCAAGGACTTAGGACCCTCTAAATAGCTTCTCAAGAGCCCCCTAATGTTTTTTTAAAACCCCCAAGGACTTAGGACCCTCTAAATAGCTTCTCAAGAGCCCCCTAATGTTTTTTAAAACCCCCAAGGACTTAGGACCCTCTAAATAGCTTCTCAAGAGCCCCCAAGGACTTAGGACCCTCTAAATAGCTTCTCAAGAGCCCCCTAATGTTTTTTAAAACCCCCAAGGACTTAGGACCCTCTAAATAGCTTCTCAAGAGCCCCCAAGGACTTAGGACCCTCTAAATAGCTTCTCAAGAGCCCCCTAATGTTTTTTAAAACCCCCAAGGACTTAGGACCCTCTAAATAGCTTCTCAAGAGCCCCCTAATGTTTTTTAAAACCCCCAAGGACTTAGGACCCTCTAAATAGCTTCTCAAGAGCCCCCAAGGACTTAGGACCCTCTAAATAGCTTCTCAAGAGCCCCCAAGGACTTAGGACCCTCTAAATAGCTTCTCAAGAGCCCCCAAGGACTTAGGACCCTCTAAATAGCTTCTCAAGAGCCCCCTAATGTTTTTTTAAAACCCCCAAGGACTTAGGACCCTCTAAATAGCTTCTCAAGAGCCCCCTAATGTTTTTTTAAAACCCCCAAGGACTTAGGACCCTCTAAATAGCTTCTCAAGAGCCCCCTAATGTTTTTTAAAACCCCCAAGGACTTAGGACCCTCTAAATAGCTTCTCAAGAGCCCCCTAATGTTTTTTAAAAACCCCAAGGACTTAGGACCCTCTAAATAGCTTCTCAAGAGCCCCCTAATGTTTTTTAGAGCCCCCAAGGACTTAGGACCCTCTAAATAGCTTCTCAAGAGCCCCCTAATGTTTTTTAGAGCCCCCAAGGACTTAGGACCCTCTAAATAGCTTCTCAAGAGCCCCCTAATGTTTTTTAAAACCCCCAAGGACTTAGGACCCTCTAAATAGCTTCTCAAGAGCCCCCTAATGTTTTTTTAAAACCCCCAAGGACTTAGGACCCTCTAAATAGCTTCTCAAGAGCCCCCTAATGTTTTTTTAAAACCCCCAAGGACTTAGGACCCTCTAAATAGCTTCTCAAGAGCCCCCTAATGTTTTTTAAAACCCCCAAGGACTTAGGACCCTCTAAATAGCTTCTCAAGAGCCCCCTAATGTTTTTTAGAGCCCCCAAGGACTTAGGACCCTCTAAATAGCTTCTCAAGAGCCCCCTAATGTTTTTTAAAACCCCCAAGGACTTGTGCCCCCTAATGTTTTTTTAAAACCCCCAAGGACTTGTGCCCCCTAATGTTTTTTTAAAACCCCCAAGGACTTGTGCCCCCTAATGTTTTTTAAAACCCCCAAGGACTTGTGCCCCCTAATGTTTTTTTAAAACCCCCAAGGACTTGTGCCCCCTAATGTTTTTTAAAACCCCCAAGGACTTGTGCCCCCTAATGTTTTTTTAAAACCCCCAAGGACTTGTGCCCCCTAATGTTTTTTAAAACCCCCAAGGACTTGTGCCCCCTAATGTTTTTTAAAACCCCCAAGGACTTGTGCCCCTAATGTTTTTTAAAACCCCCAAGGACTTGTGCCCCTAATGTTTTTTAAAACCCCCAAGGACTTAGGACCCTCTAAATAGCTTCTCAAGAGCCCCCTAATGTTTTTTAAAAACCCCAAGGACTTGTGCCCCCTAATGTTTTTTAAAACCCCCAAGGACTTAGGACCCTCTAAATAGCTTCTCAAGAGCCCCCTAATGTTTTTTAAAACCCCCAAGGACTTGTGCCTCCTAATGTTTTTTTAAAACCCCCAAGGACTTAGGACCCCCTAATGTTTTTTTAAAACCCCCAAGGACTTGTGCCCCCTAATGTTTTTTTAAAACCCCCAAGGACTTGTGCCCCCTAATGTTTTTTTAAAACCCCCAAGGACTTGTGCCCCCTAATGTTTTTTAAAACCCCCAAGGACTTGTGCCCCCTAATGTTTTTTAAAACCCCCAAGGACTTGTGCCCCCTAATGTTTTTTTAAAACCCCCAAGGACTTGTGCCCCCTAATGTTTTTTTAAAACCCCCAAGGACTTAGGGGGCTCTTGAGAAGCTATTTAGAGGGTCCTAATGTTTTTTAAAACCCCCAAGGACTTGTGCCCCCTAATGTTTTTTTAAAACCCCCAAGGACTTAGGACCCCCTAATGTTTTTTAAAACCCCCAAGGACTTGTGCCCCCTAATGTTTTTTTAAAACCCCCAAGGACTTAGGACCCTCTAAATAGCTTCTCAAGAGCCCCCTAATGTTTTTTAAAACCCCCAAGGACTTGTGCCCCTAATGTTTTTTAAAACCCCCAAGGACTTGTGACCCTCTGAATAGCTTCTCAAGAGCCCCCTAATGTTTTTTAAAACCCCCAAGGACTTGTGCCCCCTAATGTTTTTTAAAACCCCCAAGGACTTAGGACCCTCTAAATAGCTTCTCAAGAGCCCCCTAATGTTTTTTTAAAACCCCCAAGGACTTAGGGGGCTCTTGAGAAGCTATTTAGAGGGTCCTAATGTTTTTTAAAACCCCCAAGGACTTGTGCCCCCTAATGTTTTTTTAAAACCCCCAAGGACTTGTGCCCCCTAATGTTTTTTAAAACCCCCAAGGACTTGTGCCCCCTAATGTTTTTTTAAAACCCCCAAGGACTTAGGACCCCCTAATGTTTTTTAAAACCCCCAAGGACTTGTGCCCCCTAATGTTTTTTTAAAACCCCCAAGGACTTAGGACCCTCTAAATAGCTTCTCAAGAGCCCCCTAATGTTTTTTAAAACCCCCAAGGACTTAGGACCCTCTAAATAGCTTCTCAAGAGCCCCCTAATGTTTTTTAAAACCCCCAAGGACTTAGGGGGCTCTTGAGAAGCTATTTAGAGGGTCCTAATGTTTTTTAAAACCCCCAAGGACTTGTGCCCCCTAATGTTTTTTAAAACCCCCAAGGACTTGTGCCCCCTAATGTTTTTTAAAACCCCCAAGGACTTAGGACCCCCTAATGTTTTTTAAAACCCCCAAGGACTTGTGCCCCCTAATGTTTTTTTAAAACCCCCAAGGACTTAGGACCCTCTAAATAGCTTCTCAAGAGCCCCCTAATGTTTTTTAAAACCCCCAAGGACTTGTGCCCCCTAATGTTTTTTAAAACCCCCAAGGACTTGTGCCCCCTAATGTTTTTTAAAACCCCCAAGGACTTAGGACCCTCTAAATAGCTTCTCAAGAGCCCCCTAATGTTTTTTAAAACCCCCAAGGACTTGTGCCCCTAATGTTTTTTAAAACCCCCAAGGACTTAGGACACTCTAAATAGCTTCTCAAGAGCCCCCTAATGTTTTTTAAAACCCCCAAGGACTTAGGACCCTCTAAATAGCTTCTCAAGAGCCCCGTAATGTTTTTTAAAACCCCCAAGGACTTGTGCCCCTAATGTTTTTTAAAACCCCCAAGGACTTGTGCCCCCTAATGTTTTTTTAAAACCCCCAAGGACTTAGGACCCTCTAAATAGCTTCTCAAGAGCCCCCTAATGTTTTTTAAAACCCCCAAGGACTTAGGACCCTCTAAATAGCTTCTCAAGAGCCCCCTAATGTTTTTTTAAAACCCCCAAGGACTTAGGACCCTCTAAATAGCTTCTCAAGAGCCCCCTAATGTTTTTTAAAACCCCCAAGGACTTAGGACCCTCTAAATAGCTTCTCAAGAGCCCCCCTAATGTTTTTTTAAAACCCCCAAGTACTTGTGCCCCCTAATGTTTTTTTAAAACCCCCAAGGACTTAGGACCCTCTAAATAGCTTCTCAAGAGCCCCCTAATGTTTTTTAAAACCCCCAAGGACTTGTGCCCCCTAATGTTTTTTTAAAACCCCCAAGGACTTAGGACCCTCTAAATAACTTCTCTCCAGCCCCCTAATGCACCCCTAATGTTTTTAAACCCCCAAGTACTTAGGACCCTCTGCATAGCTTCTCTCCAGCCCCCTAATGCACCCCCAAGTACTTAGGACCCTCTGTATAGCTTCTCTCCAGCCCCCTAATGTTTTTAAACCCCAAAGTACTTAGGACCCTCTAAATAGCTTCTCTCCAGCCCCCTAATGCACCCCTAATGTTTTTTAAAACCCCCAAGGACTTGTGCCCCCTAATGTTTTTTTAAAACCCCCAAGGACTTGTGCCCCCTAATGTTTTTTTAAAACCCCCAAGGACTTGTGCCCCCTAATGTTTTTTTAAAACCCCCCAAGGACTTGTGCCCCCTAATGTTTTTTTAAAACCCCCAAGGACTTGTGCCCCCTAATGTTTTTTAAAACCCCCCAAGGACTTGTGCCCCCTAATGTTTTTTTAAAACCCCCAAGGACTTGTGCCCCCTAATGTTTTTTTAAAACCCCCAAGGACTTGTGCCCCCTAATGTTTTTTTAAAACCCCCAAGGACTTGTGCCCCCTAATGTTTTTTTAAAACCCCCCAAGGACTTGTGCCCCCTAATGTTTTTTTAAAACCCCCAAGGACTTGTGCCCCCTAATGTTTTTTTAAAACCCCCAAGGACTTGTGCCCCCTAATGTTTTTTTAAAACCCCCAAGGACTTGTGCCCCCTAATGTTTTTTTAAAACCCCCAAGGACTTAGGACCCTCTAAATAGCTTCTCAAGAGCCCCCTAATGTTTTTTAAAACCCCCAAGGACTTGTGCCCCCTAATGTTTTTTAAAACCCCCAAGGACTTGTGCCCCCTAATGTTTTTTAAAACCCCCAAGGACTTGTGCCCCCTAATGTTTTTTTAAAACCCCCAAGGACTTAGGACCCTCTAAATAGCTTCTCAAGAGCCCCCTAATGTTTTTTAAAACCCCCAAGGACTTGTGCCCCCTAATGTTTTTTAAAACCCCCAAGGACTTGTGCCCCCTAATGTTTTTTAAAACCCCCAAGGACTTGTGCCCCCTAATGTTTTTTAAAACCCCCAAGGACTTGTGCCCCCTAATGTTTTTTAAAACCCCCAAGGACTTAGGACCCTCTAAATAGCTTCTCAAGAGCCCCCAATGTTTTTTAAAACCCCCAAGGACTTAGGACCCTCTAAATAGCTTCTCAAGAGCCCCCTAATGTTTTTTAAAACCCCCAAGGACTTAGGACCCTCTAAGTAGCTTCTCAAGAGCCCCCTAATGTTTTTTAAAACCCCCAAGGACTTAGGACCCTCTAAATAGCTTCTCAAGAGCCCCCTAATGTTTTTTAAAACCCCCAAGGACTTAGGACCCTCTAAATAGCTTCTCAAGAGCCCCCTAATGTTTTTTTAAAACCCCCAAGGACTTGTGCCCCCTAATGTTTTTTTAAAACCCCCAAGGACTTGTGCCCCCTAATGTTTTTTTAAAACCCCCAAGGACTTGTGCCCCCTAATGTTTTTTTTAAAACCCCCAAGGACTTGTGCCCCCTAATGTTTTTTTAAAACCCCCAAGGACTTGTGCCCCCTAATGTTTTTTTAAAACCCCCAAGGACTTGTGCCCCCTAATGTTTTTTTAAAACCCCCAAGGACTTGTGCCCCCTAATGTTTTTTTAAAACCCCCAAGGACTTGTGCCCCCTAATGTTTTTTTAAAACCCCCAAGGACTTGTGCCCCCTAATGTTTTTTTAAAACCCCCAAGGACTTGTGCCCCCTAATGTTTTTTTAAAACCCCCAAGGACTTGTGCCCCCTAATGTTTTTTTAAAACCCCCAAGGACTTGTGCCCCCTAATGTTTTTTTAAAACCCCCAAGGACTTGTGCCCCCTAATGTTTTTTTAAAACCCCCAAGGACTTGTGCCCCCCTAATGTTTTTTTAAAACCCCCAAGGACTTGTGCCCCCTAATGTTTTTTTTAAAACCCCCAAGGACTTGTGCCCCCTAATGTTTTTTTAAAACCCCCAAGGACTTGTGCCCCCCTAATGTTTTTTTAAAACCCCCAAGGACTTGTGCCCCCTAATGTTTTTTTAAAAACCCCCAAGGACTTGTGCCCCCTAATGTTTTTTTAAAACCCCCAAGGACTTGTGCCCCCTAATGTTTTTTTTAAAACCCCCAAGGACTTGTGCCCCCTAATGTTTTTTTTAAAACCCCCAAGGACTTGTGCCCCCTAATGTTTTTTTAAAACCCCCAGGGACTTGTGCCCCCTAATGTTTTTTTAAAACCCCCAAGGACTTGTGCCCCCTAATGTTTTTTTAAAACCCCCAAGGACTTGTGCCCCCTAATGTTTTTTTAAAACCCCCAAGGACTTGTGCCCCCCTAATGTTTTTTAAAACCCCCAAGGACTTGTGCCCCCTAATGTTTTTAGTGCCCCCTAATGTTTTTCAAACCCCCAAGGACTTGTGCCCCCCTAATGTTTTTTTAAAACCCCCAAGGACTTGTGCCCCCTAATTTTTTTTTAAAACCCCCAAGGACTTGTGCCCCCTAATGTTTTTTTAAAACCCCCAAGGACTTGTGCCCCCTAATGTTTTTTTAAAACCCCCAAGGACTTGTGCCCCCTAATGTTTTTTTAAAACCCCCAAGGACTTGTGCCCCCTAATGTTTTTTTAAAACCCCCAAGGACTTGTGCCCCCTAATGTTTTTTTAAAACCCCCAAGGACTTGTGCCCCCCAATGTTTTTTTAAAACCCCCAAGGACTTGTGCCCCCTAATGTTTTTTTAAAACCCCCAAGGACTTGTGCCCCCTAATGTTTTTTTTAAAACCCCCAAGGACTTGTGCCCCCTAATGTTTTTTTAAAACCCCCAAGGACTTGTGCCCCCTAATGTTTTTTTAAAACCCCCAAGGACTTGTGCCCCCTAATGTTTTTTTAAAACCCCCAAGGACTTGTGCCCCCTAATGTTTTTTTAAAACCCCCAAGGACTTGTGCCCCCTAATGTTTTTTTAAAACCCCCAAGGACTTGTGCCCCCTAATGTTTTTTTAAAACCCCCAAGGACTTGTGCCCCCTAATGTTTTTTTAAAACCCCCAAGGACTTGTGCCCCCTAATGTTTTTTTAAAACCCCCAAGGACTTGTGCCCCCTAATGTTTTTTTAAAACCCCCAAGGACTTGTGCCCCCTAATGTTTTTTAAAACCCCCAAGGACTTGTGCCCCCTAATGTTTTTTAAAACCCCCAAGGACTTGTGCCCCCTAATGTTTTTTTAAAACCCCCAAGGACTTGTGCCCCCTAATGTTTTTTTAAAACCCCCAAGGACTTAGGTCCCTCTAAATAGCTTCTCAAGAGCCCCCCTAATGTTTTTTAAAACCCCCAAGGACTTAGGACCCTCTAAATAGCTTCTCAAGAGCCCCCTAATGTTTTTAAAACCCCCAAGGACTTAGGACCCTCTAAATAGCTTCTCAAGAGCCCCCTAATGTTTTTTTAAAACCCCCAAGGACTTAGGCCCCCTCTAAATAGCTTCTCAAGAGCCCCCTAATGTTTTTTAAAACCCCCAAGGACTTAGGACCCTCTAAATAGCTTCTCAAGAGCCCCCTAATGTTTTTTAAAACCCCCAAGGACTTGTGCCCCCTAATGTTTTTTTAAAACCCCCAAGGACTTGTGCCCCCTAATGTTTTTTTAAAACCCCCCAAGGACTTGTGCCCCCTAATGTTTTTTTAAAACCCCCAAGGACTTGTGCCCCCTAATGTTTTTTTAAAACCCCCAAGGACTTGTGCCCCCTAATGTTTTTTTAAAACCCCCAAGGACTTGTGCCCCCTAATGTTTTTTTAAAACCCCCAAGGACTTAGGACCCTCTAAATAGCTTCTCAAGAGCCCCCTAATGTTTTTTTAAAAACCCCCAAGGACTTGTGCCCCCTAATGTTTTTTAAAACCCCCCAAGGACTTGTGCCCCCTAATGTTTTTTAAAACCCCCAAGGACTTGTGCCCCCTAATGTTTTTTAAAACCCCCAAGGACTTGTGCCCCCTAATGTTTTTTAAAACCCCCAAGGACTTGTGCCCCCTAATGTTTTTTTAAAACCCCCAAGGACTTAGGACCCTCTAAATAGCTTCTCAAGAGCCCCCTAATGTTTTTTAAAACCCCCAAGGACTTGTGCCCCCTAATGTTTTTTAAAACCCCCCAAGGACTTGTGCCCCCTAATGTTTTTTAAAACCCCCAAGGACTTAGGACCCTCTAAATAGCTTCTCAAGAGCCCCCTAATGTTTTTTAAAACCCCCAAGGACTTAGGACCCTATAAATAGCTTCTCAAGAGCCCCCCTAATGTTTTTTAAAACCCCCAAGGACTTGTGCCCCCTAATGTTTTTTAAAACCCCCAAGGACTTGTGCCCCCTAATGTTTTTTTAAAACCCCCAAGGACTTGTGCCCCCTAATGTTTTTTAAAACCCCCAAGGACTTGTGCCCCCCTAATGTTTTTTTAAAACCCCCCAAGGACTTGTGCCCCCTAATGTTTTTTTAAAACCCCCAAGGACTTAGGACCCTCTAAATAGCTTCTCAAGAGCCCCCCTAATGTTTTTTAAAACCCCCAAGGACTTAGGACCCTCTAAATAGCTTCTCAAGAGCCCCCTAATGTTTTTTAAAACCCCCAAGGACTTAGGACCCTCTAAATAGCTTCTCAAGAGCCCCCCTAATGTTTTTTAAAACCCCCCAAGGACTTAGGACCCTCTAAATAGCTTCTCAAGAGCCCCCTAATGTTTTTTAAAACCCCCAAGGACTTGTGCCCCCTAATGTTTTTTAAAACCCCCCAAGGACTTGTGCCCCTAATGTTTTTTAAAACCCCCAAGGACTTAGGACCCTCTAAATAGCTTCTCAAGAGCCCCCTAATGTTTTTTAAAACCCCCAAGGACTTAGGACCCTCTAAATAGCTTCTCAAGAGCCCCCTAATGTTTTTTAAAAACCCCAAGGACTTGTGCCCCCCTAATGTTTTTTAAAACCCCCAAGGACTTAGGACCCTCTAAATAGCTTCTCAAGAGCCCCCTAATGTTTTTTAAAACCCCCAAGGACTTAGGACCCTCTAAATAGCTTCTCAAGAGCCCCCTAATGTTTTTTAAACCCCCAAGGACTTAGGACCCTCTAAATAGCTTCTCAAGAGCCCCCTAATGTTTTTTAAAACCCCCAAGGACTTAGGACCCTCTAAATAGCTTCTCAAGAGCCCCCTAATGTTTTTTAAAACCCCCAAGGACTTAGGACCCTCTAAATAGCTTCTCAAGAGCCCCCTAATGTTTTTTAAAACACCCAAGGACTTAGGACCCTCTAAATAGCTTCTCAAGAGCCCCCTAATGTTTTTTAAAACCCCCAAGGACTTGTGCCCCCTAATGTTTTTTTAAAACCCCCAAGGACTTGTGCCCCCTAATGTTTTTTTAAAACCCCCAAGGACTTGTGCCCCCTAATGTTTTTTTAAAACCCCCAAGGACTTGTGCCCCCCTAATGTTTTTTTAAAACCCCCAAGGACTTGTGCCCCCTAATGTTTTTAGTGCCCCCTAATGTTTTTCAAACCCCCAAGGACTTGTGCCCCCCTAATGTTTTTTTAAAACCCCCAAGGACTTGTGCCCCCTAATGTTTTTTTAAAACCCCCAAGGACTTGTGCCCCCTAATGTTTTTTTAAAACCCCCAAGGACTTGTGCCCCCTAATGTTTTTTTAAAACCCCCCAAGGACTTAGGACCCTCTAAATAGCTTCTCAAGAGCCCCCTAATGTTTTTTTAAAACCCCCAAGGACTTGTGCCCCCTAATGTTTTTTTAAAACCCCCAAGGACTTGTGCCCCCTAATGTTTTTTTAAAACCCCCAAGGACTTAGGACCCTCTAAATAGCTTCTCAAGAGCCCCCCTAATGTTTTTTAAAACCCCCAAGGACTTGTGCCCCCTAATGTTTTTTAAAACCCCCAAGGACTTGTGCCCCCTAATGTTTTTTAAAACCCCCAAGGACTTAGGACCCTCTAAATAGCTTCTCAAGAGCCCCCTAATGTTTTTTAAAACCCCCAAGGACTTAGGACCCTCTAAATAGCTTCTCAAGAGCCCCTCTAATGTTTTTTAAAACCCCAAGGACTTAGGACCCTCTAAATAGCTTCTCAAGAGCCCCCTAATGTTTTTTAAAACCCCCAAGGACTTAGGACCCTCTAAATAGCTTCTCAAGAGCCCCCTAATGTTTTTTAAAACCCCCAAGGACTTAGGACCCTCTAAATAGCTTCTCAAGAGCCCCCTAATGTTTTTTTAAAACCCCCAAGGACTTGTGCCCCCCTAATGTTTTTTTAAAACCCCCAAGGACTTGTGCCCCCTAATGTTTTTTTAAAACCCCCAAGGACTTGTGCCCCCTAATGTTTTTTTAAAACCCCCAAGGACTTGTGCCCCCTAATGTTTTTTTAAAACCCCCAAGGACTTGTGCCCCCTAATGTTTTTTTAAAACCCCCAAGGACTTGTGCCCCCTAATGTTTTTTTAAAACCCCCAAGGACTTGTGCCCCCTAATGTTTTTTTAAAACCCCCAAGGACTTGTGCCCCCTAATGTTTTTTTAAAACCCCCAAGGACTTGTGCCCCCTAATGTTTTTTTAAAAACCCCCAAGGACTTGTGCCCCCTAATGTTTTTTTAAAACCCCCAAGGACTTGTGCCCCCTAATGTTTTTTTAAAACCCCCAAGGACTTGTGCCCCCTAATGTTTTTTTAAAACCCCCAAGGACTTGTGCCCCCTAATGTTTTTAAAACCCCCAAGGACTTGTGCCCCCTAATGTTTTTTTAAAACCCCCCAAGGACTTGTGCCCCCTAATGTTTTTTTAAAACCCCCAAGGACTTGTGCCCCCTAATGTTTTTTAAAACCCCCCAAGGACTTAGGACCCTCTAAATAGCTTCTCAAGAGCCCCCCTAATGTTTTTTAAAACCCCCCAAGGACTTAGGACCCTCTAAATAGCTTCTCAAGAGCCCCCCTAATGTTTTTTAAAACCCCCAAGGACTTAGGACCCTCTATATAGCTTCTCAAGAGCCCCCTAATGTTTTTTAAAAACCCCAAGGACTTGTGCCCCCTAATGTTTTTTTAAAACCCCCAAGGACTTGTGCCCCCTAATGTTTTTTAAAACCCCCAAGGACTTAGGACCCTCTAAATAGCTTCTCAAGAGCCCCTTAATGTTTTTTAAAACCCCCAAGGACTTGTGCCCCCTAATGTTTTTTTAAAACCCCCAAGGACTTGTGCCCCCTAATGTTTTTTTAAAACCCCCAAGGACTTGTGCCCCCTAATGTTTTTTAAAACCCCCAAGGACTTAGGACCCTCTAAATAGCTTCTCAAGAGCCCCCTAATGTTTTTTAAAACCCCCCAAGGACTTAGGACCCTCTAAATAGCTTCTCAAGAGCCCCCTAATGTTTTTTAAAACCCCCAAGGACTTAGGACCCTCTAAATAGCTTCTCAAGAGCCCCCTAATGTTTTTTTAAAACCCCCAAGGACTTAGGACCCTCTAAATAGCTTCTCAAGAGCCCCCTAATGTTTTTTTAAAACCCCCAAGGACTTGTGCCCCCTAATGTTTTTTTAAAACCCCCAAGGACTTAGGACCCTCTAAATAGCTTCTCAAGAGCCCCCTAATGTTTTTTAAAACCCCCAAGGACTTGTGCCCCCTAATGTTTTTTAAAACCCCCAAGGACTTAGGACCCTCTAAATAGCTTCTCAAGAGCCCCCTAATGTTTTTTAAAACCCCCAAGGACTTAGGACCCTCTAAATAGCTTCTCAAGAGCCCCCTAATGTTTTTTTAAAACCCCCAAGGACTTGTGCCCCCTAATGTTTTTTTAAAACCCCAAGGACTTGTGCCCCCTAATGTTTTTTTAAAACCCCCAAGGACTTGTGCCCCCTAATGTTTTTTTAAAACCCCCAAGGACTTGTGCCCCCTAATGTTTTTTTAAAACCCCCAAGGACTTGTGCCCCCTAATGTTTTTTTAAAACCCCCAAGGACTTGTGCCCCCTAATGTTTTTTTAAAACCCCCAAGGACTTGTGCCCCCTAATGTTTTTTTAAAACCCCCAAGGACTTGTGCCCCCTAATGTTTTTTTAAAACCCCCAAGGACTTGTGCCCCCTAATGTTTTTTTAAAACCCCCAAGGACTTGTGCCCCCTAATGTTTTTTTAAAACCCCCAAGGACTTGTGCCCCCTAATGTTTTTTTTAAAACCCCCAAGGACTTGTGCCCCCTAATGTTTTTTTAAAACCCCCAAGGACTTGTGCCCCCTAATGTTTTTTTAAAACCCCCAAGGACTTGTGCCCCCTAATGTTTTTTTAAAACCCCCAAGGACTTGTGCCCCCTAATGTTTTTTTAAAACCCCCAAGGACTTGTGCCCCCTAATGTTTTTTTAAAACCCCCAAGGACTTGTGCCCCCTAATGTTTTTTTAAAACCCCCAAGGACTTGTGCCCCCTAATGTTTTTTTAAAACCCCCAAGGACTTGTGCCCCCTAATGTTTTTTTAAAACCCCCAAGGACTTGTGCCCCCTAATGTTTTTTTAAAACCCCCAAGGACTTGTGCCCCCTAATGTTTTTTTAAAACCCCCCAAGGACTTGTGCCCCCTAATGTTTTTTTAAAACCCCCAAGGACTTGTGCCCCCTAATGTTTTTTTAAAACCCCCAAGGACTTGTGCCCCCTAATGTTTTTTTAAAACCCCCAAGGACTTGTGCCCCCTAATGTTTTTTTTAAAAACCCCCAAGGACTTGTGCCCCCTAATGTTTTTTAAAACCCCCCAAGGACTTGTGCCCCCTATGTTTTTTTAAAACCCCCAAGGACTTGTGCCCCCTAATGTTTTTTTAAAACCCCCAAGGACTTGTGCCCCCTAATGTTTTTTTAAAACCCCCAAGGACTTGTGCCCCCTAATGTTTTTTTAAAACCCCCAAGGACTTGTGCCCCCCTAATGTTTTTTTAAAACCCCCAAGGACTTGTGCCCCCTAATGTTTTTTTAAAACCCCCAAGGACTTAGGACCCTCTAAATAGCTTCTCAAGAGCCCCCTAATGTTTTTTAAAACCCCCAAGGACTTGTGCCCCCTAATGTTTTTTAAAACCCCCAAGGACTTGTGCCCCCTAATGTTTTTTAAAACCCCCAAGGACTTGTGCCCCCTAATGTTTTTTTAAAACCCCCAAGGACTTAGGACCCTCTAAATAGCTTCTCAAGAGCCCCCTAATGTTTTTTAAAACCCCCAAGGACTTGTGCCCCCTAATGTTTTTTAAAACCCCCAAGGACTTGTGCCCCCTAATGTTTTTTAAAACCCCCAAGGACTTAGGACCCTCTAAATAGCTTCTCAAGAGCCCCCTAATGTTTTTTAAAACCCCCAAGGACTTAGGACCCTCTAAATAGCTTCTCAAGAGCCCCCTAATGTTTTTTAAAACCCCCAAGGACTTAGGACCCTCTAAATAGCTTCTCAAGAGCCCCCTAATGTTTTTTAAAACCCCCAAGGACTTAGGACCCTCTAAATAGCTTCTCAAGAGCCCCCTAATGTTTTTTAAAACCCCCCAAGGACTTAGGACCCTCTAAATAGCTTCTCAAGAGCCCCCTAATGTTTTTTAAAACCCCCAAGGACTTGTGCCCCCTAATGTTTTTTTAAAACCCCCAAGGACTTGTGCCCCCTAATGTTTTTTTAAAAACCCCCAAGGACTTGTGCCCCCTAATGTTTTTTTAAAACCCCCAAGGACTTGTGCCCCCTAATGTTTTTTTAAAACCCCCAAGGACTTGTGCCCCCTATTTGTTTTTTTAAAACCCCCAAGGACTTGTGCCCCCTAATGTTTTTTTAAAACCCCCAAGGACTTGTGCCCCCTAATGTTTTTTTAAAACCCCCAAGGACTTGTGCCCCCTAATGTTTTTTTAAAACCCCCAAGGACTTGTGCCCCCTAATGTTTTTTTAAAACCCCCAAGGACTTGTGCCCCCTAATGTTTTTTTAAAAACCCCCACGTATTTGTCCCCCCTAATGTTTTTTTAAAACCCCCAAGGACTTGTGCCCCTAATGTTTTTTAAAACCCCCCAGGGACTTAGGACCCTCTAAATAGCTTCTCAAGAGCCCCCTAATGTTTTTTAAAACCCCCAAGGACTTAGGACCCTCTAAATAGCTTCTCAAGAGCCCCCTATGTTTTTTAAAACCCCCAAGGACTTAGGACCCTCTAAATAGCTTCTCAAGAGCCCCCTAATGTTTTTTAAAACCCCCAAGGACTTGTGCCCCCTAATGTTTTTTAAAACCCCCAAGGACTTGTGCCCCCTAATGTTTTTTAAAACCCCCAAGGACTTAGGACCCTCTAAATAGCTTCTCAAGAGCCCCCTAATGTTTTTTTAAAACCCCCAAGGACTTGTGCCCCCTAATGTTTTTTTAAAACCCCCAAGGACTTGTGCCCCCTAATGTTTTTTTAAAACCCCCAAGGACTTGTGCCCCCTAATGTTTTTTTAAAACCCCCAAGGACTTGTGCCCCCTAATGTTTTTTAAAACCCCCAAGGACTTGTGCCCCCCTAATGTTTTTTTAAAACCCCCAAGGACTTGTGCCCCCTAATGTTTTTTTAAAACCCCCAAGGACTTGTGCCCCCTAATGTTTTTTAAAACCCCCCAAGGACTTAGGACCCTCTAAATAGCTTCTCAAGAGCCCCCCTAATGTTTTTTAAAACCCCCAAGGACTTAGGACCCTCTAAATAGCTTCTCAAGAGCCCCTAATGTTTTTTTTAAAACCCCCAAGGACTTAGGACCCTCTAAATAGCTTCTCAAGAGCCCCCTAATGTTTTTTAAAACCCCCCAAGGACTTGTGCCCCCTAATGTTTTTTTAAAACCCCCAAGGACTTGTGCCCCCTAATGTTTTTTTAAAACCCCCAAGGACTTAGGACCCTCTAAATAGCTTCTCAAGAGCCCCCTAATGTTTTTTAAAACCCCCAAGGACTTGTGCCCCCTAATGTTTTTTTAAAACCCCCAAGGACTTAGGACCCTCTAAATAGCTTCTCAAGAGCCCCCTAATGTTTTTTAAAACCCCCAAGGACTTAGGACCCTCTAAATAGCTTCTCAAGAGCCCCCTAATGTTTTTTTAAAACCCCCAAGGACTTGTGCCCCCTAATGTTTTTTTAAAACCCCCAAGGACTTGTGCCCCCTAATGTTTTTTTAAAACCCCCCAAGGACTTGTGCCCCCTAATGTTTTTTTAAAACCCCCAAGGACTTGTGCCCCCTAATGTTTTTTTAAAACCCCCCAAGGACTTGTGCCCCCTAATGTTTTTTTAAACCCCCCTAATGTTTTTTTAAAACCCCCAAGGACTTGTGCCCCCTAATGTTTTTTTAAAACCCCCAAGGACTTGTGCCCCCTAATGTTTTTTTTAAAACCCCCAAGGACTTGTGCCCCCTAATGTTTTTTTAAAACCCCCAAGGACTTAGGACCCTCTAAATAGCTTCTCAAGAGCCCCCTAATGTTTTTTAAAACCCCCAAGGACTTAGGAACCTCTAAATAGCTTCTCAAGAGCCCCCTAATGTTTTTTAAAACCCCCAAGGACTTAGGACCCCTAATGTTTTTTTAAAACCCCCAAGGACTTGTGCCCCCTAATGTTTTTTAAAACCCCCAAGGACTTGTGCCCCCTAATGTTTTTTTAAAACCCCCAAGGACTTGTGCCCCCTAATGTTTTTTTAAAACCCCCAAGGACTTGTGCCCCCTAATGTTTTTTTAAAACCCCCAAGGACTTAGGACCCTCTAAATAGCTTCTCAAGAGCCCCCTAATGTTTTTTAAAACCCCCAAGGACTTAGGACCCTCTAAATAGCTTCTCAAGAGCCCCCTAATGTTTTTTAAAACCCCCAAGGACTTAGGACCCTCTAAATAGCTTCTCAAGAGCCCCCTAATGTTTTTTAAAACCCCCAAGGACTTAGGACCCTCTAAATAGCTTCTCAAGAGCCCCCTAATGTTTTTTAAAACCCCCAAGGACTTAGGACCCTCTAAATAGCTTCTCAAGAGCCCCCTAATGTTTTTTAAAACCCCCAAGGACTTAGGACCCTCTAAATAGCTTCTCAAGAGCCCCCTAATGTTTTTTAAAACCCCCAAGGACTTAGGACCCTCTAAATAGCTTCTCAAGAGCCCCCCTAATGTTTTTTAAAACCCCCAAGGACTTAGGACCCTCTAAATAGCTTCTCAAGAGCCCCCTAATGTTTTTTAAAACCCCCAAGGACTTGTGCCCCCTAATGTTTTTTAAAACCCCCAAGGACTTGTGCCCCCTAATGTTTTTTTAAAACCCCCAAGGACTTAGGACCCTCTAAATAGCTTCTCAAGAGCCCCCTAATGTTTTTTAAAACCCCCCAAGGACTTAGGACCCTCTAAATAGCTTCTCAAGAGCCCCCTAATGTTTTTTAAAACCCCCAAGGACTTAGGACCCTCTAAATAGCTTCTCAAGAGCCCCCCTAATGTTTTTTAAAACCCCCAAGGACTTGTGCCCCCCTAATGTTTTTTTAAAACCCCCAAGGACTTAGGACCCTCTAAATAGCTTCTCAAGAGCCCCCTAATGTTTTTTAAAACCCCCAAGGACTTGTGCCCCCTAATGTTTTTTAAAACCCCCAAGGACTTGTGCCCCCTAATGTTTTTTTAAAACCCCCAAGGACTTAGGACTCTCTAAATAGCTTCTCAAGAGCCCCCTAATGTTTTTTAAAACCCCCAAGGACTTGTGCCCCCTAATGTTTTTTAAAACCCCCAAGGACTTGTGCCCCCTAATGTTTTTTAAAACCCCCAAGGACTTGTGCCCCCTAATGTTTTTTAAAACCCCCAAGGACTTGTGCCCCCTAATGTTTTTTAAAACCCCCAAGGACTTGTGCCCCCTAATGTTTTTTAAAACCCCCAAGGACTTAGGACCCTCTAAATAGCTTCTCAAGAGCCCCCTAATGTTTTTTAAAACCCCCAAGGACTTAGGACCCTCTAAATAGCTTCTCAAGAGCCCCCTAATGTTTTTTAAAACCCCCAAGGACTTAGGGGGCTCTTGAGAAGCTATTTAGAGGGTCCTAATGTTTTTTAAAACCCCCAAGGACTTGTGCCCCCTAATGTTTTTTTAAAACCCCCAAGGACTTGTGCCCCCTAATGTTTTTTAAAACCCCCAAGGACTTGTGCCCCCTAATGTTTTTTAAAACCCCCAAGGACTTGTGCCCCCTAATGTTTTTTAAAACCCCCAAGGACTTAGGACCCTCTAAATAGCTTCTCAAGAGCCCCCTAATGTTTTTTAAAACCCCCAAGGACTTAGGACCCTCTAAATAGCTTCTCAAGAGCCCCCTAATGTTTTTTAAAACCCCCAAGGACTTAGGACCCTCTAAATAGCTTCTCAAGAGCCCCCTGTTTTTTAAAACCCCCAAGGACTTAGGACCCTCTAAATAGCTTCTCAAGAGCCCCCTAATGTTTTTTAAAACCCCCAAGGACTTAGGACCCTCTAAATAGCTTCTCAAGAGCCCCCTAATGTTTTTTTAAAACCCCCAAGGACTTGTGCCCCCTAATGTTTTTTTAAAACCCCCAAGGACTTAGGACCCTCTAAATAGCTTCTCAAGAGCCCCCTAATGTTTTTTTAAAACCCCCAAGGACTTGTGCCCCCTAATGTTTTTTAAAACCCCCAAGGACTTGTGCCCCCTAATGTTTTTTAAAACCCCCCAAGGACTTGTGCCCCCTAATGTTTTTTAAAACCCCCAAGGACTTGTGCCCCCTAATGTTTTTTAAAACCCCCAAGGACTTGTGCCCCCTAATGTTTTTTAAAACCCCCAAGGACTTGTGCCCCCTAATGTTTTTTAAAACCCCCAAGGACTTGTGCCCCCTAATGTTTTTTAAAACCCCCAAGGACTTGTGCCCCCTAATGTTTTTTTAAAACCCCCAAGGACTTAGGACCCTCTAAATAGCTTCTCAAGAGCCCCCTAATGTTTTTTAAAACCCCCAAGGACTTAGGACCCTCTAAATAGCTTCTCAAGAGCCCCCTAATGTTTTTTAAAACCCCCAAGGACTTGTGCCCCCTAATGTTTTTTTAAAACCCCCAAGGACTTGTGCCCCCTAATGTTTTTTTAAAACCCCCAAGGACTTGTGCCCCCTAATGTTTTTTTAAAACCCCCAAGGACTTGTGCCCCCTAATGTTTTTTTAAAACCCCCTAATGTTTTTTTAAAACCCCCAAGGACTTGTGCCCCCTAATGTTTTTTAAAACCCCCAAGGACTTGTGCCCCCTAATGTTTTTTAAAACCCCCAAGGACTTGTGCCCCCTAATGTTTTTTAAAACCCCCAAGGACTTGTGCCCCCTAATGTTTTTTTAAAACCCCCAAGGACTTAGGACCCTCTAAATAGCTTCTCAAGAGCCCCCTAATGTTTTTTAAAACCCCCAAGGACTTAGGACCCTCTAAATAGCTTCTCAAGAGCCCCCTAATGTTTTTTAAAACCCCCAAGGACTTGTGCCCCCTAATGTTTTTTTAAAACCCCCAAGGACTTGTGCCCCCTAATGTTTTTTTAAAACCCCCAAGGACTTGTGCCCCCTAATGTTTTTTTAAAACCCCCAAGGACTTGTGCCCCCTAATGTTTTTTTAAAACCCCCAAGGACTTGTGCCCCCTAATGTTTTTTTAAAACCCCCTAATGTTTTTTTAAAACCCCCAAGGACTTGTGCCCCCTAATGTTTTTTTAAAACCCCCAAGGACTTGTGCCCCCTAATGTTTTTTTTAAAACCCCCAAGGACTTGTGCCCCCTAATGTTTTTTTAAAACCCCCAAGGACTTGTGCCCCCTAATGTTTTTTTAAAACCCCCAAGGACTTGTGCCCCCTAATGTTTTTTTAAAAACCCCCAAGGACTTGTGCCCCCTAATGTTTTTTTAAAACCCCCAAGGACTTGTGCCCCCTAATGTTTTTTTTAAAACCCCCAAGGACTTAGGACCCTCTAAATAGCTTCTCAAGAGCCCCCCTAATGTTTTTTAAAACCCCCAAGGACTTAGGACCCTCTAAATAGCTTCTCAAGAGCCCCCTAATGTTTTTTAAAACCCCCAAGGACTTAGGACCCCTAATGTTTTTTTAAAACCCCCAAGGACTTGTGCCCCCTAATGTTTTTTAAAACCCCCAAGGACTTGTGCCCCCTAATGTTTTTTTAAAACCCCCAAGGACTTGTGCCCCCTAATGTTTTTTTAAAACCCCCAAGGACTTGTGCCCCCTAATGTTTTTTTAAAACCCCCAAGGACTTAGGACCCTCTAAATAGCTTCTCAAGAGCCCCCTAATGTTTTTTAAAACCCCCAAGGACTTAGGACCCTCTAAATAGCTTCTCAAGAGCCCCCTAATGTTTTTTAAAACCCCCAAGGACTTAGGACCCTCTAAATAGCTTCTCAAGAGCCCCCTAATGTTTTTTAAAACCCCCAAGGACTTAGGACCCTCTAAATAGCTTCTCAAGAGCCCCCTAATGTTTTTTAAAACCCCCAAGGACTTAGGACCCTCTAAATAGCTTCTCAAGAGCCCCCTAATGTTTTTTTAAACCCCCAAGGACTTAGGACCCTCTAAATAGCTTCTCAAGAGCCCCCTAATGTTTTTTAAAACCCCCAAGGACTTAGGACCCTCTAAATAGCTTCTCAAGAGCCCCCTAATGTTTTTTAAAACCCCCAAGGACTTGTGCCCCCTAATGTTTTTTAAAACCCCCAAGGACTTGTGCCCCCTAATGTTTTTTTAAAACCCCCAAGGACTTAGGACCCTCTAAATAGCTTCTCAAGAGCCCCCTAATGTTTTTTAAAACCCCCAAGGACTTAGGACCCTCTAAATAGCTTCTCAAGAGCCCCCTAATGTTTTTTAAAACCCCCAAGGACTTAGGACCCTCTAAATAGCTTCTCAAGAGCCCCCTAATGTTTTTTAAAACCCCCAAGGACTTGTGCCCCCTAATGTTTTTTTAAAACCCCCAAGGACTTAGGACCCTCTAAATAGCTTCTCAAGAGCCCCCTAATGTTTTTTAAAACCCCCCAAGGACTTGTGCCCCCTAATGTTTTTTAAAACCCCCAAGGACTTGTGCCCCCTAATGTTTTTTTAAAACCCCCAAGGACTTAGGACCCTCTAAATAGCTTCTCAAGAGCCCCCTAATGTTTTTTAAAACCCCCAAGGACTTGTGCCCCCTAATGTTTTTTAAAACCCCCAAGGACTTGTGCCCCCTAATGTTTTTTAAAAACCCCAAGGACTTGTGCCCCCTAATGTTTTTTAAAACCCCCAAGGACTTGTGCCCCCTAATGTTTTTTAAAACCCCCAAGGACTTAGGACCCTCTAAATAGCTTCTCAAGAGCCCCCTAATGTTTTTTAAAACCCCCAAGGACTTAGGACCCTCTAAATAGCTTCTCAAGAGCCCCCTAATGTTTTTTAAAACCCCCAAGGACTTAGGGGGCTCTTGAGAAGCTATTTAGAGGGTCCTAATGTTTTTTAAAACCCCCAAGGACTTGTGCCCCCTAATGTTTTTTTAAAACCCCCAAGGACTTGTGCCCCCTAATGTTTTTTAAAACCCCCAAGGACTTGTGCCCCCTAATGTTTTTTAAAACCCCCAAGGACTTGTGCCCCCTAATGTTTTTTAAAACCCCCAAGGACTTAGGACCCTCTAAATAGCTTCTCAAGAGCCCCCTAATGTTTTTTAAAACCCCCAAGGACTTAGGACCCTCTAAATAGCTTCTCAAGAGCCCCCTAATGTTTTTTAAAACCCCCAAGGACTTAGGACCCTCTAAATAGCTTCTCAAGAGCCCCCTAATGTTTTTTTAAAACCCCCAAGGACTTAGGACCCTCTAAATAGCTTCTCAAGAGCCCCCTAATGTTTTTTTAAAACCCCCAAGGACTTAGGACCCTCTAAATAGCTTCTCAAGAGCCCCCTAATGTTTTTTTAAAACCCCCAAGGACTTGTGCCCCCTAATGTTTTTTTAAAACCCCCAAGGACTTAGGACCCTCTAAATAGCTTCTCAAGAGCCCCCTAATGTTTTTTTAAAACCCCCAAGGACTTGTGCCCCCTAATGTTTTTTAAAACCCCCAAGGACTTGTGCCCCCTAATGTTTTTTAAAACCCCCAAGGACTTGTGCCCCCTAATGTTTTTTAAAACCCCCAAGGACTTGTGCCCCCTAATGTTTTTTAAAACCCCCAAGGACTTGTGCCCCCTAATGTTTTTTTAAAACCCCCAAGGACTTGTGCCCCCTAATGTTTTTTTAAAACCCCCAAGGACTTAGGACCCTCTAAATAGCTTCTCAAGAGCCCCCTAATGTTTTTTAAAACCCCCAAGGACTTAGGACCCTCTAAATAGCTTCTCAAGAGCCCCCTAATGTTTTTTAAAACCCCCAAGGTCTTAGGACCCTCTAAATAGCTTCTCAAGAGCCCCCTAATGTTTTTTTAAAACCCCCAAGGACTTGTGCCCCCTAATGTTTTTTAAAACCCCCAAGGACTTGTGCCCCCTAATGTTTTTTAAAACCCCCAAGGACTTGTGCCCCCTAATGTTTTTTTAAAACCCCCAAGGACTTAGGACCCTCTAAATAGCTTCTCAAGAGCCCCCTAATGTTTTTTAAAACCCCCAAGGACTTAGGACCCTCTAAATAGCTTCTCAAGAGCCCCCTAATGTTTTTTAAAACCCCCAAGGTCTTAGGACCCTCTAAATAGCTTCTCAAGAGCCCCCTAATGTTTTTTAAAACCCCCAAGGACTTAGGACCCTCTAAATAGCTTCTCAAGAGCCCCCTAATGTTTTTTAAAAACCCCAAGGACTTAGGACCCTCTAAATAGCTTCTCAAGAGCCCCCTAATGTTTTTTAAAACCCCCAAGGACTTGTGCCCCCTAATGTTTTTTAAAACCCCCAAGGACTTAGGACCCTCTAAATAGCTTCTCAAGAGCCCCCTAATGTTTTTTAAAACCCCCAAGGACTTAGGACCCTCTAAATAGCTTCTCAAGAGCCCCCTAATGTTTTTTAAAACCCCCAAGGACTTAGGGGGCTCTTGAGAAGCTATTTAGAGGGTCCTAATGTTTTTTAAAACCCCCAAGGACTTGTGCCCCCTAATGTTTTTTTAAAACCCCCAAGGACTTGTGCCCCCTAATGTTTTTTAAAACCCCCAAGGACTTGTGCCCCCTAATGTTTTTTTAAAACCCCCAAGGACTTAGGACCCCCTAATGTTTTTTAAAACCCCCAAGGACTTGTGCCCCCTAATGTTTTTTTAAAACCCCCAAGGACTTAGGACCCTCTAAATAGCTTCTCAAGAGCCCCCTAATGTTTTTTAAAACCCCCAAGGACTTAGGACCCTCTAAATAGCTTCTCAAGAGCCCCCTAATGTTTTTTAAAACCCCCAAGGACTTAGGACCCTCTAAATAGCTTCTCAAGAGCCCCCTAATGTTTTTTAAAACCCCCAAGGACTTGTGCCCCCTAATGTTTTTTAAAACCCCCAAGGACTTGTGCCCCCTAATGTTTTTTAAAACCCCCAAGGACTTAGGACCCTCTAAATAGCTTATCAAGAGCCCCCTAATGTTTTTTTTAAAACCCCCAAGGACTTGTGCCCCCTAATGTTTTTTAAAACCCCCAAGGACTTAGGACCCTCTAAATAGCTTCTCAAGAGCCCCCTAATGTTTTTTAAAACCCCCAAGGACTTAGGACCCTCTAAATAGCTTCTCAAGAGCCCCCTAATGTTTTTTAAAACCCCCAAGGACTTGTGCCCCCTAATGTTTTTTAAAAACCCCAAGGACTTGTGCCCCCTAATGTTTTTTAAAACCCCCAAGGACTTGTGCCCCCTAATGTTTTTTAAAACCCCCAAGGACTTGTGCCCCCTAATGTTTTTTAAAACCCCCAAGGACTTAGGACCCTCTAAATAGCTTCTCAAGAGCCCCCTAATGTTTTTTAAAACCCCCAAGGACTTGTGCCCCTAATGTTTTTTAAAACCCCCAAGGACTTGTGCCCCCTAATGTTTTTTAAAACCCCCAAGGACTTAGGACACTCTAAATAGCTTCTCAAGAGCCCCCTAATGTTTTTTAAAACCCCCAAGGACTTAGGACCCTCTAAATAGCTTCTCAAGAGCCCCCTAATGTTTTTTAAAAACCCCAAGGACTTGTGCCCCCTAATGTTTTTTTAAAACCCCCAAGGACTTAGGACCCTCTAAATAGCTTCTCAAGAGCCCCCTAATGTTTTTTAAAACCCCCAAGGACTTGTGCCCCCTAATGTTTTTTTAAAACCCCCAAGGACTTAGGACCCTCTAAATAACTTCTCTCCAGCCCCCTAATGCACCCCTAATGTTTTTAAACCCCCAAGTACTTAGGACCCTCTGCATAGCTTCTCTCCAGCCCCCTAATGCACCCCCAAGTACTTAGGACCCTCTGTATAGCTTCTCTCCAGCCCCCTAATGTTTTTAAACCCCCAAGTACTTAGGACCCTCTAAATAGCTTCTCTCCAGCCCCCTAATGCACCCCTAATGTTTTTTAAAACCCCCAAGGACTTGTGCCCCCTAATGTTTTTTAAAACCCCCAAGGACTTGTGCCCCCTAATGTTTTTTAAAACCCCCAAGGACTTGTGCCCCCTAATGTTTTTTTAAAACCCCCAAGGACTTGTGCCCCCTAATGTTTTTTTAAAACCCCCAAGGACTTGTGCCCCCTAATGTTTTTTTAAAACCCCCAAGGACTTGTGCCCCCTAATGTTTTTTTAAAACCCCCAAGGACTTGTGCCCCCTAATGTTTTTTTAAAACCCCCAAGGACTTGTGCCCCCTAATGTTTTTTAAAACCCCCAAGGACTTGTGCCCCCTAATGTTTTTTTAAAACCCCCAAGGACTTGTGCCCCCTAATGTTTTTTTAAAACCCCCAAGGACTTGTGCCCCCTAATGTTTTTTTAAAACCCCCAAGGACTTAGGACCCTCTAAATAGCTTCTCAAGAGCCCCCTAATGTTTTTTAAAAACCCCAAGGACTTAGGACCCTCTAAATAGCTTCTCAAGAGCCCCCTAATGTTTTTTAAAACCCCCAAGGACTTAGGACCCTCTAAATAGCTTCTCAAGAGCCCCCTAATGTTTTTTAAAACCCCCAAGGACTTAGGACCCTCTAAATAGCTTCTCAAGAGCCCCCTAATGTTTTTTAAAACCCCCAAGGACTTAGGACCCTCTAAATAGCTTCTCAAGAGCCCCCTAATGTTTTTTAAAACCCCCAAGGACTTAGGACCCTCTAAATAGCTTCTCAAGAGCCCCCTAATGTTTTTTAAAACCCCCAAGGACTTAGGACCCTCTAAATAGCTTCTCAAGAGCCCCCTAATGTTTTTTAAAACCCCCAAGGACTTGTGCCCCCTAATGTTTTTTAAAACCCCCAAGGACTTGTGCCCCCTAATGTTTTTTAAAACCCCCAAGGACTTAGGACACTCTAAATAGCTTCTCAAGAGCCCCCTAATGTTTTTTAAAACCCCCAAGGACTTAGGACCCTCTAAATAGCTTCTCAAGAGCCCCCTAATGTTTTTTAAAAACCCCAAGGACTTGTGCCCCCTAATGTTTTTTTAAAACCCCCAAGGACTTAGGACCCTCTAAATAGCTTCTCAAGAGCCCCCTAATGTTTTTTAAAACCCCCAAGGACTTGTGCCCCCTAATGTTTTTTTAAAACCCCCAAGGACTTAGGACCCTCTAAATAACTTCTCTCCAGCCCCCTAATGCACCCCTAATGTTTTTAAACCCCCAAGTACTTAGGACCCTCTGCATAGCTTCTCTCCAGCCCCCTAATGCACCCCCAAGTACTTAGGACCCTCTGTATAGCTTCTCTCCAGCCCCCTAATGTTTTTAAACCCCCAAGTACTTAGGACCCTCTAAATAGCTTCTCTCCAGCCCCCTAATGCACCCCTAATGTTTTTTAAAACCCCCAAGGACTTGTGCCCCCTAATGTTTTTTAAAACCCCCAAGGACTTGTGCCCCCTAATGTTTTTTAGTACCCCCAAGGACTTAGGACCCTCTAAATAGCTTCTCAAGAGCCCCCTAATGTTTTTTAAAACCCCCAAGGACTTGTGCCCCCTAATGTTTTTTTAAAACCCCCAAGGACTTGTGCCCCCTAATGTTTTTTTAAAACCCCCAAGGACTTGTGCCCCCTAATGTTTTTTTAAAACCCCCAAGGACTTGTGCCCCCTAATGTTTTTTTAAAACCCCCAAGGACTTGTGCCCCCTAATGTTTTTTTAAAACCCCCAAGGACTTAGGACCCTCTAAATAGCTTCTCAAGAGCCCCCTAATGTTTTTTAAAACCCCCAAGGACTTGTGCCCCCTAATGTTTTTTAAAACCCCCAAGGACTTGTGCCCCCTAATGTTTTTTAAAAACCCCAAGGACTTGTGCCCCCTAATGTTTTTTTAAAACCCCCAAGGACTTAGGACCCTCTAAATAGCTTCTCAAGAGCCCCCTAATGTTTTTTAAAACCCCCAAGGACTTAGGACCCTCTAAATAGCTTCTCAAGAGCCCCCTAATGTTTTTTAAAACCCCCAAGGACTTAGGACCCTCTAAATAGCTTCTCAAGAGCCCCCTAATGTTTTTTTAAAACCCCCAAGGACTTAGGACCCTCTAAATAGCTTCTCAAGAGCCCCCTAATGTTTTTTAAAACCCCCAAGGACTTGTGCCCCCTAATGTTTTTTTTAAAACCCCCAAGGACTTAGGACCCTCTAAATAGCTTCTCAAGAGCCCCCTAATGTTTTTTAAAACCCCCAAGGACTTAGGACCCTCTAAATAGCTTCTCAAGAGCCCCCTAATGTTTTTTAAAACCCCCAAGGACTTAGGACCCTCTAAATAGCTTCTCAAGAGCCCCCTAATGTTTTTTAAAAACCCCAAGGACTTAGGACCCTCTAAATAGCTTCTCAAGAGCCCCCTAATGTTTTTTAAAACCCCCAAGGACTTAGGACCCTCTAAATAGCTTCTCAAGAGCCCCCTAATGTTTTTTAAAACCCCCAAGGACTTGTGCCCCCTAATGTTTTTTTAAAACCCCCAAGGACTTGTGCCCCCTAATGTTTTTTTAAAACCCCCAAGGACTTGTGCCCCCTAATGTTTTTTAAAACCCCCAAGGACTTAGGAACCTCTAAATAGCTTCTCAAGAGCCCCCTAATGTTTTTTAAAACCCCCAAGGACTTAGGACCCTCTAAATAGCTTCTCAAGAGCCCCCTAATGTTTTTTAAAACCCCCAAGGACTTAGGACCCTCTAAATAGCTTCTCAAGAGCCCCCTAATGTTTTTTAAAACCCCCAAGGACTTGTGCCCCCTAATGTTTTTTAAAACCCCCAAGGACTTGTGCCCCCTAATGTTTTTTAAAACCCCCAAGGACTTGTGCCCCCTAATGTTTTTTTAAAACCCCCAAGGACTTAGGACCCTCTAAATAGCTTCTCAAGAGCCCCCTAATGTTTTTTAAAACCCCCAAGGACTTGTGCCCCCTAATGTTTTTTAAAACCCCCAAGGACTTGTGCCCCCTAATGTTTTTTAAAACCCCCAAGGACTTGTGCCCCCTAATGTTTTTTAAAACCCCCAAGGACTTAGGACCCTCTAAATAGCTTCTCAAGAGCCCCCTAATGTTTTTTAAAACCCCCAAGGACTTAGGACCCTCTAAATAGCTTCTCAAGAGCCCCCTAATGTTTTTTAAAACCCCCAAGGACTTAGGACCCTCTAAATAGCTTCTCAAGAGCCCCCTAATGTTTTTTAAAACCCCCAAGGACTTAGGACCCTCTAAATAGCTTCTCAAGAGCCCCCTAATGTTTTTTAAAACCCCCAAGGACTTAGGACCCTCTAAATAGCTTCTCAAGAGCCCCCTAATGTTTTTTAAAACCCCCAAGGACTTGTGCCCCCTAATGTTTTTTAAAACCCCCAAGGACTTGTGCCCCCTAATGTTTTTTAAAACCCCCAAGGACTTGTGCCCCCTAATGTTTTTTAAAACCCCCAAGGACTTGTGCCCCCTAATGTTTTTTAAAACCCCCAAGGACTTGTGCCCCCTAATGTTTTTTAAAACCCCCAAGGACTTGTGCCCCCTAATGTTTTTTAAAACCCCCAAGGACTTGTGCCCCCTAATGTTTTTTAAAACCCCCAAGGACTTAGGACCCTCTAAATAGCTTATCAAGAGCCCCCTAATGTTTTTTTTAAAACCCCCAAGGACTTGTGCCCCCTAATGTTTTTTAAAACCCCCAAGGACTTAGGACCCTCTAAATAGCTTCTCAAGAGCCCCCTAATGTTTTTTAAAACCCCCAAGGACTTAGGACCCTCTAAATAGCTTCTCAAGAGCCCCCTAATGTTTTTTAAAACCCCCAAGGACTTGTGCCCCCTAATGTTTTTTAAAACCCCCAAGGACTTAGGACCCTCTAAATAGCTTATCAAGAGCCCCCTAATGTTTTTTTTAAAACCCCCAAGGACTTGTGCCCCCTAATGTTTTTTAAAACCCCCAAGGACTTAGGACCCTCTAAATAGCTTCTCAAGAGCCCCCTAATGTTTTTTAAAACCCCCAAGGACTTAGGACCCTCTAAATAGCTTCTCAAGAGCCCCCTAATGTTTTTTAAAACCCCCAAGGACTTAGGACCCTCTAAATAGCTTCTCAAGAGCCCCCTAATGTTTTTTAAAACCCCCAAGGACTTAGGACCCTCTAAATAGCTTCTCAAGAGCCCCCTAATGTTTTTTAAAACCCCCAAGGACTTGTGCCCCCTAATGTTTTTTTAAAACCCCCAAGGACTTGTGCCCCCTAATGTTTTTTAAAACCCCCAAGGACTTAGGACCCTCTAAATAGCTTCTCAAGAGCCCCCTAATGTTTTTTAAAACCCCCAAGGACTTAGGACCCTCTAAATAGCTTCTCAAGAGCCCCCTAATGTTTTTTAAAACCCCCAAGGACTTGTGCCCCTAATGTTTTTTAAAACCCCCAAGGACTTGTGCCCCCTAATGTTTTTTTAAAACCCCCAAGGACTTGTGCCCCCTAATGTTTTTTAAAACCCCCAAGGACTTAGGACCCTCTAAATAGCTTCTCAAGAGCCCCCTAATGTTTTTTAAAACCCCCAAGGACTTAGGACCCTCTAAATAGCTTCTCAAGAGCCCCCTAATGTTTTTTAAAACCCCCAAGGACTTGTGCCCCTAATGTTTTTTAAAACCCCCAAGGACTTGTGCCCCCTAATGTTTTTTTAAAACCCCCAAGGACTTGTGCCCCCTAATGTTTTTTTAAAACCCCCAAGGACTTGTGCCCCCTAATGTTTTTTAAAACCCCCAAGGACTTAGGACCCTCTAAATAGCTTCTCAAGAGCCCCCTAATGTTTTTTAAAACCCCCAAGGACTTAGGACCCTCTAAATAGCTTCTCAAGAGCCCCCTAATGTTTTTTAAAACCCCCAAGGACTTGTGCCCCTAATGTTTTTTAAAACCCCCAAGGACTTGTGCCCCCTAATGTTTTTTTAAAACCCCCAAGGACTTGTGCCCCCTAATGTTTTTTAAAACCCCCAAGGACTTAGGACCCTCTAAATAGCTTCTCAAGAGCCCCCTAATGTTTTTTAAAACCCCCAAGGACTTAGGACCCTCTAAATAGCTTCTCAAGAGCCCCCTAATGTTTTTTAAAACCCCCAAGGACTTGTGCCCCTAATGTTTTTTTAAAACCCCCAAGGACTTAGGACCCTCTAAATAGCTTCTCAAGAGCCCCCTAATGTTTTTTAAAACCCCCAAGGACTTAGGACCCTCTAAATAGCTTCTCTTCAGCCCCCTAATGCACCCCTAATGTTTTTAAACCCCCAGTACTTAGGACCCTCTGCATAGCTTCTCTCCAGCCCCCTAATGTTTTTAAACCCCCAAGTACTTAGGACCCTCTGCATAGCTTCTCTCCAGCCCCCTAATGCACCCCTAATGTTTTTAAACCCCCAAGTACTTAGGACCCTCTAAATAGCTTCTCTCCAGCCCCCTAATGTTTTTAAACCCCCAGTACTTAGGACCCTCTGCATAGCTTCTCTCCAGCCCCCTAATGTTTTTAAACCCCCAAGTACTTAGGACCCTCTAAATATCTTCTCTCCAGCCCCCTAATGTTTTTAAACCCCCAAGTACTTAGGACCCTCTGCATAGCTTCTCTCCAGCCCCCTAATGCACCCCTAATGTTTTTTAAACCCCCCAAGTACTTAGGACCCTCTGCATAGCTTCTCTTCAGCCCCCTAATGCACCCCTAATGTTTTTAAACCCCCAGTACTTAGGACCCTCTGCATAGCTTCTCTCCAGCCCCCTAATGTTTTTAAACCCCCAAGTACTTAGGACCCTCTGCATAGCTTCTCTCCAGCCCCCTAATGCACCCCTAATGTTTTTAAACCCCCAAGTACTTAGGACCCTCTAAATAGCTTCTCTCCAGCCCCCTAATGCACCCCTAATGTTTTTAAACCCCCAGTACTTAGGACCCTCTGCATAGCTTCTCTCCAGCCCCCTAATGTTTTTAAACCCCCAAGTACTTAGGACCCTCTAAATATCTTCTCTCCAGCCCCCTAATATTTTTAAACCCCCAAGTACTTAGGACCCTCTGCATAGCTTCTCTCCAGCCCCCAAGTACTTAGGACCCTCTGCATAGCTTCTCTCCAGCCCCCTAATGCACCCCTAATATTTTTAAACCCCCAAGTACTTAGGACCCTCTGCATAGCTTCTCTCCAGCCCCCTAATGCACCCCTAATATTTTTAAACCCCCAAGTACTTAGGACCCTCTAAATAGCTTCTCTCCAGCCCCCTAATGTTTTTAAACCCCCAAGTACTTAGGACCCTCTGCATAGCTTCTCTCCAGCCCCCTAATGCACCCCTAATGTTTTTAAACCCCCAAGTACTTAGGACCCTCTGCATAGCTTCTCTCCAGTCCCCTAATATTTTTAAACCCCCAAGTACTTAGGACCCTCTGCATAGCTTCTCTCCAGTCCCCTAATGCACCCCTAATATTTTTAAACCCCCAAGTACTTAGGACCCTCTGCATAGCTTCTCTCCAGTCCCCTAATGCACCCCTAATATTTTTAAACCCCCAAGTACTTAGGACCCTCTGCATAGCTTCTCTCCAGCCCCCTAATGCACCCCTAATATTTTTAAACCCCCAAGTACTTAGGACCCTCTGCATAGCTTCTCTCCAGCCCCCTAATATTTTTGGACCCTCTAAATAGCTTCTCTCCAGCCCCCTAATGTTTTTAAACCCCCAAGTACTTAGGACCCTCTGCATAGCTTCTCTCCAGCCCCCTAATGCACCCCTAATGTTTTTAAACCCCCAAGTACTTAGGACCCTCTGCATAGCTTCTCTCCAGCCCCCTAATGTTTTTAAACCCCCAAGTACTTAGGACCCTCTGCATAGCTTCTCTCCAGCCCCCAAGTACTTAGGACCCTCTGCATAGCTTCTCTCCAGCCCCCTAATGCACCCCTAATGTTTTTAAACCCCCAAGTACTTAGGACCCTCTGCATAGCTTCTCTCCAGCCCCCTAATGTTTTTAAACCCCCAAGTACTTAGGACCCTCTACATAGCTTCTCTCCAGCCCCCTAATGTTTTTAAACCCCCAAGTACTTAGGACCCTCTACATAGCTTCTCTCCAGCCCCCTAATGTTTTTAAACCGCCAAGTACTTAGGACCCTCTACATAGCTTCTCTCCAGCCCCCTAATGTTTTTAAACCCCCAGTACTTAGGACCCTCTGCATAGCTTCTCTCCAGCCCCCTAATGCACCCCTAATGTTTTTAAACCCCCAAGTACTTAGGACCCTCTAAATAGCTTCTCTCCAGCCCCCTAATGTTTTTAAACCCCCAAGTACTTAGGACCCTCTGCATAGCTTCTCTCCAGCCCCCTAATGTTTTTAAACCCCCAAGTACTTAGGACCCTCTAAATAGCTTCTCTCCAGCCCCCTAATGCACCCCTAATGTTTTTAAACCCCCAAGTACTTAGGACCCTCTGCATAGCTTCTCTCCAGCCCCCTAATGTTTTTAAACCCCCAAGTACTTAGGACCCTCTGCATAGCTTCTCTCCAGCCCCCTAATGCACCCCTAATGTTTTTAAACCCCCAAGTACTTAGGACCCTCTGCATAGCTTCTCTCCAGCCCCCAAGTACTTAGGACCCTCTGCATAGCTTCTCTCCAGCCCCCAAGTACTTAGGACCCTCTGCATAGCTTCTCTCCAGCCCCCTAATGCACCCCTAATGATTTTAAACCCCCAAGTACTTAGGACCCTCTGCATAGCTTCTCTCCAGCCCCCTAATGCACCCCTAATGTTTTCAAACCCCCAAGTACTTAGGACCCTCTAAATAGCTTCTCTCCAGCCCCCTAATGCACCCCTAATGTTTTTAAACCCCCAAGTACTTAGGACCCTCTAAATAGCTTCTCTCCAGCCCCCTAATGCACCCCTAATGTTTTTAAACCCCCAAGTACTTAGGACCCTCTGCATAGCTTCTCTCCAGCCCCCTAATGCACCCCTAATGTTTTTAAACCCCCAAGTACTTAGGACCCTCTGCATAGCTTCTCTCCAGCCCCCTAATGTTTTTAAACCCCCAAGTACTTAGGACCCTCTGCATAGCTTCTCTCCAGTCCCCTAATGCACCCCTAATATTTTTAAACCCCCAAGTACTTAGGACCCTCTGCATAGCTTCTCTCCAGCCCCCTAATACACCCCTAATGTTTTTAAACCTCCAAGTACTTAGGACCCTCTAAATAGCTTCTCTCCAGCCCCCTAATGCACCCCTAATGTTTTTAAACCCCCAAGTACTTAGGACCCTCTAAATAGCTTCTCAAGAGCCCCCTAATGTTTTTTTTAAAACCCCCAAGGACTTAGGACCCTCTAAATAGCTTCTCAAGAGCCCCCTAATGTTTTTTTAAAACCCCCAAGGACTTAGGACCCTCTAAATAGCTTCTCAAGAGCCCCCTAATGTTTTTTTAAAACCCCCAAGGACTTAGGACCCTCTAAATAGCTTCTCAAGAGCCCCCTAATGTTTTTTAAAACCCCCAAGGACTTAGGACCCTCTAAATAGCTTCTCAAGAGCCCCCAAGGACTTAGGACCCTCTAAATAGCTTCTCAAGAGCCCCCTAATGTTTTTTAAAACCCCCAAGGACTTAGGACCCTCTAAATAGCTTCTCAAGAGCCCCCTAATGTTTTTTAAAACCCCCAAGGACTTAGGACCCTCTAAATAGCTTCTCAAGAGCCCCCTAATGTTTTTTAAAACCCCCAAGGACTTAGGACCCTCTAAATAGCTTCTCAAGAGCCCCCTAATGTTTTTTAAAACCCCCAAGGACTTAGGACCCTCTAAATAGCTTCTCAAGAGCCCCCAAGGACTTAGGACCCTCTAAATAGCTTCTCAAGAGCCCCCAAGGACTTAGGACCCTCTAAATAGCTTCTCAAGAGCCCCCTAATGTTTTTTTAAAACCCCCAAGGACTTAGGACCCTCTAAATAGCTTCTCAAGGGCCCCCTAATGTTTTTTTAAAACCCCCAAGGACTTAGGACCCTCTAAATAGCTTCTCAAGAGCCCCCTAATGTTTTTTAAAACCCCCAAGGACTTAGGACCCTCTAAATAGCTTCTCAAGAGCCCCCTAATGTTTTTTAAAAACCCCAAGGACTTAGGACCCTCTAAATAGCTTCTCAAGAGCCCCCTAATGTTTTTTAGAGCCCCCAAGGACTTAGGACCCTCTAAATAGCTTCTCAAGAGCCCCCTAATGTTTTTTAGAGCCCCCAAGGACTTAGGACCCTCTAAATAGCTTCTCAAGAGCCCCCTAATGTTTTTTAAAACCCCCAAGGACTTAGGACCCTCTAAATAGCTTCTCAAGAGCCCCCTAATGTTTTTTAAAACCCCCAAGGACTTAGGACCCTCTAAATAGCTTCTCAAGAGCCCCCAAGGACTTAGGACCCTCTAAATAGCTTCTCAAGAGCCCCCTAATGTTTTTTTAAAACCCCCAAGGACTTAGGACCCTCTAAATAGCTTCTCAAGAGCCCCCTAATGTTTTTTAAAACCCCCAAGGACTTAGGACCCTCTAAATAGCTTCTCAAGAGCCCCCTAGTGTTTTTTAGAGCCCCCAAGGACTTAGGACCCTCTAAATAGCTTCTCAAGAGCCCCCTAATGTTTTTTAAAACCCCCAAGGACTTGTGCCCCCTAATGTTTTTTAAAACCCCCAAGGACTTGTGCCCCCTAATGTTTTTTTAAAACCCCCAAGGACTTGTGCCCCCTAATGTTTTTTAAAACCCCCAAGGACTTGTGCCCCCTAATGTTTTTTTAAAACCCCCAAGGACTTGTGCCCCCTAATGTTTTTTAAAACCCCCAAGGACTTGTGCCCCCTAATGTTTTTTTAAAACCCCCAAGGACTTGTGCCCCCTAATGTTTTTTTAAAACCCCCAAGGACTTGTGCCCCCTAATGTTTTTTTAAAACCCCCAAGGACTTGTGCCCCCTAATGTTTTTTAAAACCCCCAAGGACTTGTGCCCCTAATGTTTTTTAAAACCCCCAAGGACTTAGGACCCTCTAAATAGCTTCTCAAGAGCCCCCTAATGTTTTTTAAAAACCCCAAGGACTTGTGCCCCCTAATGTTTTTTAAAACCCCCAAGGACTTAGGACCCTCTAAATAGCTTCTCAAGAGCCCCCTAATGTTTTTTAAAACCCCCAAGGACTTGTGCCTCCTAATGTTTTTTTAAAACCCCCAAGGACTTAGGACCCCCTAATGTTTTTTAAAACCCCCAAGGACTTGTGCCCCCTAATGTTTTTTTAAAACCCCCAAGGACTTGTGCCCCCTAATGTTTTTTAAAACCCCCAAGGACTTGTGCCCCCTAATGTTTTTTAAAACCCCCAAGGACTTGTGCCCCCTAATGTTTTTTAAAACCCCCAAGGACTTGTGCCCCCTAATGTTTTTTTAAAACCCCCAAGGACTTGTGCCCCCCTAATGTTTTTTAAAACCCCCAAGGACTTGTGCCCCTAATGTTTTTTAAAAACCCCAAGGACTTAGGACCCTCTAAATAGCTTCTCAAGAGCCCCCTAATGTTTTTTAAAACCCCCAAGGACTTAGGACCCTCTAAATAGCTTCTCAAGAGCCCCCTAATGTTTTTTAAAACCCCCAAGGACTTAGGACCCTCTAAATAGCTTCTCAAGAGCCCCCTAATGTTTTTTAAAAACCCCAAGGACTTGTGCCCCGTAATGTTTTTTAAAACCCCCAAGGACTTAGGACCCTCTAAATAGCTTCTCAAGAGCCCCCTAATGTTTTTTAAAACCCCCAAGGACTTGTGCCTCCTAATGTTTTTTTAAAACCCCCAAGGACTTGTGCCCCCTAATGTTTTTTAAAACCCCCAAGGACTTAGGACCCTCTAAATAGCTTCTCAAGAGCCCCCTAATGTTTTTTAAAACCCCCAAGGACTTGTGCCTCCTAATGTTTTTTTAAAACCCCCAAGGACTTGTGCCCCCTAATGTTTTTTAAAACCCCCAAGGACTTAGGACCCTCTAAATAGCTTCTCAAGAGCCCCCTAATGTTTTTTAAAACCCCCAAGGACTTGTGCCCCCTAATGTTTTTTTAAAACCCCCAAGGACTTAGGACCCCCTAATGTTTTTTAAAACCCCCAAGGACTTGTGCCCCCTAATGTTTTTTAAAACCCCCAAGGACTTAGGACCCTCTAAATAGCTTCTCAAGAGCCCCCTAATGTTTTTTAAAACCCCCAAGGACTTGTGCCCCTAATGTTTTTTAAAACCCCCAAGGACTTGTGACCCTCTAAATAGCTTCTCAAGAGCCCCCTAATGTTTTTTAAAACCCCCAAGGACTTGTGCCCCCTAATGTTTTTTAAAACCCCCAAGGACTTAGGACCCTCTAAATAGCTTCTCAAGAGCCCCCTAATGTTTTTTAAAACCCCCAAGGACTTAGGGGGCTCTTGAGAAGCTATTTAGAGGGTCCTAATGTTTTTTAAAACCCCCAAGGACTTGTGCCCCCTAATGTTTTTTTAAAACCCCCAAGGACTTGTGCCCCCTAATGTTTTTTAAAACCCCCAAGGACTTGTGCCCCCTAATGTTTTTTAAAACCCCCAAGGACTTGTGCCCCCTAATGTTTTTTTAAAACCCCCAAGGACTTAGGACCCCCTAATGTTTTTTAAAACCCCCAAGGACTTGTGCCCCCTAATGTTTTTTTAAAACCCCCAAGGACTTAGGACCCTCTAAATAGCTTCTCAAGAGCCCCCTAATGTTTTTTAAAACCCCCAAGGACTTAGGACCCTCTAAATAGCTTCTCAAGAGCCCCCTAATGTTTTTTAAAACCCCCAAGGACTTGTGCCCCCTAATGTTTTTTTTAAAACCCCCAAGGACTTAGGACCCTCTAAATAGCTTCTCAAGAGCCCCCTAATGTTTTTTAAAACCCCCAAGGACTTGTGCCTCCTAATGTTTTTTTAAAACCCCCAAGGACTTGTGCCCCCTAATGTTTTTTAAAACCCCCAAGGACTTGTGCCCCTAATGTTTTTTAAAACCCCCAAGGACTTAGGACCCTCTAAATAGCTTCTCAAGAGCCCCCTAATGTTTTTTAAAACCCCCAAGGACTTAGGACCCTCTAAATAGCTTCTCAAGAGCCCCCTAATGTTTTTTAAAAACCCCAAGGACTTGTGCCCCCTAATGTTTTTTTAAAACCCCCAAGGACTTGTGCCCCCTAATGTTTTTTTAAAACCCCCAAGGACTTGTGCCCCCTAATGTTTTTTTAAAACCCCCAAGGACTTGTGCCCCCTAATGTTTTTTTAAAACGCCCAAGGACTTGTGCCCCCTAATGTTTTTTAAAACCCCCAAGGACTTGTGCCCCCTAATGTTTTTTTAAAACCCCCAAGGACTTGTGCCCCCTAATGTTTTTTAAAACCCCCAAGGACTTGTGCCCCCTAATGTTTTTTTAAAACCCCCAAGGACTTGTGCCCCTAATGTTTTTTTAAAACCCCCAAGGACTTAGGACCCTCTAAATAGCTTCTCAAGAGCCCCCTAATGTTTTTTAAAACCCCCAAGGACTTAGGACCCTCTAAATAGCTTCTCAAGAGCCCCCTAATGTTTTTTAAAAACCCCAAGGACTTAGGACCCTCTAAATAGCTTCTCAAGAGCCCCCTAATGTTTTTTAAAACCCCCAAGGACTTGTGCCCCCTAATGTTTTTTAAAACCCCCAAGGACTTGTGCCCCTAATGTTTTTTAAAACCCCCAAGGACTTAGGACCCTCTAAATAGCTTCTCAAGAGCCCCCTAATGTTTTTTAAAACCCCCAAGGACTTAGGACCCTCTAAATAGCTTCTCAAGAGCCCCCTAATGTTTTTTAAAAACCCCAAGGACTTGTGCCCCCTAATGTTTTTTAAAACCCCCAAGGACTTAGGACCCTCTAAATAGCTTCTCAAGAGCCCCCTAATGTTTTTTAAAACCCCCAAGGACTTAGGACCCTCTAAATAGCTTCTCAAGAGCCCCCTAATGTTTTTTAAAACCCCCAAGGACTTAGGACCCTCTAAATAGCTTCTCAAGAGCCCCCTAATGTTTTTTAAAACCCCCAAGGACTTAGGACCCTCTAAATAGCTTCTCAAGAGCCCCCTAATGTTTTTTAAAACCCCCAAGGACTTAGGACCCTCTAAATAGCTTCTCAAGAGCCCCCTAATGTTTTTTAAAACCCCCAAGGACTTAGGACCCTCTAAATAGCTTCTCAAGAGCCCCCTAATGTTTTTTAAAACCCCCAAGGACTTGTGCCCCCTAATGTTTTTTTAAAACCCCCAAGGACTTGTGCCCCCTAATGTTTTTTTAAAACCCCCAAGGACTTGTGCCCCCTAATGTTTTTTTAAAACCCCCAAGGACTTGTGCCCCCTAATGTTTTTTTAAAACCCCCAAGGACTTGTGCCCCCTAATGTTTTTTTAAAACCCCCAAGGACTTGTGCCCCCTAATGTTTTTTTAAAACCCCCAAGGACTTGTGCCCCCTAATGTTTTTTTAAAACCCCCAAGGACTTAGGACCCTCTAAATAGCTTCTCAAGAGCCCCCTAATGTTTTTTAAAACCCCCAAGGACTTGTGCCCCCTAATGTTTTTTAAAACCCCCAAGGACTTGTGCCCCCTAATGTTTTTTAAAACCCCCAAGGACTTGTGCCCCCTAATGTTTTTTTAAAACCCCCAAGGACTTAGGACCCTCTAAATAGCTTCTCAAGAGCCCCCTAATGTTTTTTAAAACCCCCAAGGACTTGTGCCCCCTAATGTTTTTTAAACCCCCCAAGGACTTGTGCCCCCTAATGTTTTTTAAAACCCCCAAGGACTTGTGCCCCCTAATGTTTTTTAAAACCCCCAAGGACTTAGGACCCTCTAAATAGCTTCTCAAGAGCCCCCTAATGTTTTTTAAAACCCCCAAGGACTTAGGACCCTCTAAATAGCTTCTCAAGAGCCCCCTAATGTTTTTTAAAACCCCCAAGGACTTAGGACCCTCTAAATAGCTTCTCAAGAGCCCCCTAATGTTTTTTTAAAACCCCCAAGGACTTGTGCCCCCTAATGTTTTTTTAAAACCCCCAAGGACTTGTGCCCCCTAATGTTTTTTTTAAAACCCCCAAGGACTTGTGCCCCCTAATGTTTTTTTAAAACCCCCAAGGACTTGTGCCCCCTAATGTTTTTTTAAAACCCCCAAGGACTTGTGCCCCCTAATGTTTTTTTAAAACCCCCAAGGACTTGTGCCCCCTAATGTTTTTTAAAACCCCCCAAGGACTTAGGACCCTCTAAATAGCTTCTCAAGAGCCCCCTAATGTTTTTTAAAACCCCCAAGGACTTAGGACCCTCTAAATAGCTTCTCAAGAGCCCCCTAATGTTTTTTAAAAACCCCAAGGACTTAGGACCCTCTAAATAGCTTCTCAAGAGCCCCCTAATGTTTTTTAAAACCCCCAAGGACTTAGGACCCTCTAAATAGCTTCTCAAGAGCCCCCTAATGTTTTTTAAAACCCCCAAGGACTTGTGCCCCCTAATGTTTTTTTAAAACCCCCAAGGACTTGTGCCCCCTAATGTTTTTTTAAAACCCCCAAGGACTTGTGCCCCCTAATGTTTTTTTAAAACCCCCAAGGACTTGTGCCCCCTAATGTTTTTTTAAAACCCCCAAGGACTTGTGCCCCCTAATGTTTTTTTAAAACCCCCAAGGACTTGTGCCCCCTAATGTTTTTTTAAAACCCCCAAGGACTTGTGCCCCCTAATGTTTTTTTTAAAACCCCCAAGGACTTGTGCCCCCTAATGTTTTTTTAAAACCCCCAAGGACTTGTGCCCCCTAATGTTTTTTAAAACCCCCAAGGACTTAGGACCCTCTAAATAGCTTCTCAAGAGCCCCCTAATGTTTTTTAAAACCCCCAAGGACTTAGGACCCTCTAAATAGCTTCTCAAGAGCCCCCTAATGTTTTTTAAAACCCCCAAGGACTTAGGACCCTCTAAATAGCTTCTCAAGAGCCCCCTAATGTTTTTTAAAAACCCCAAGGACTTGTGCCCCCTAATGTTTTTTTAAAACCCCCAAGGACTTGTGCCCCCTAATGTTTTTTAAAACCCCCAAGGACTTAGGACCCTCTAAATAGCTTCTCAAGAGCCCCCTAATGTTTTTTAAAACCCCCAAGGACTTGTGCCCCCTAATGTTTTTTTAAAACCCCCAAGGACTTGTGCCCCCTAATGTTTTTTTAAAACCCCCAAGGACTTGTGCCCCCTAATGTTTTTTAAAACCCCCAAGGACTTAGGACCCTCTAAATAGCTTCTCAAGAGCCCCCTAATGTTTTTTAAAACCCCCAAGGACTTAGGACCCTCTAAATAGCTTCTCAAGAGCCCCCTAATGTTTTTTAAAACCCCCAAGGACTTAGGACCCTCTAAATAGCTTCTCAAGAGCCCCCTAATGTTTTTTAAAACCCCCAAGGACTTGTGCCCCCTAATGTTTTTTTAAAACCCCCAAGGACTTAGGACCCTCTAAATAGCTTCTCAAGAGCCCCCTAATGTTTTTTAAAACCCCCAAGGACTTGTGCCCCCTAATGTTTTTTTAAAACCCCCAAGGACTTAGGACCCTCTAAATAGCTTCTCAAGAGCCCCCTAATGTTTTTTAAAACCCCCAAGGACTTGTGCCCCCTAATGTTTTTTTAAAACCCCCAAGGACTTGTGCCCCCTAATGTTTTTTTAAAACCCCCAAGGACTTGTGCCCCCTAATGTTTTTTTAAAACCCCCAAGGACTTGTGCCCCCTAATGTTTTTTTAAAACCCCCAAGGACTTGTGCCCCCTAATGTTTTTTTAAAACCCCCAAGGACTTGTGCCCCCTAATGTTTTTTTAAAACCCCCAAGGACTTAGGACCCTCTAAATAGCTTCTCAAGAGCCCCCTAATGTTTTTTAAAACCCCCAAGGACTCTCTAAATAGCTTCTCAAGAGCCCCCTAATGTTTTTTAAAACCCCCAAGGACTTAGGACCCTCTAAATAGCTTCTCAAGAGCCCCCTAATGTTTTTTAAAACCCCCAAGGACTTAGGACCCTCTAAATAGCTTCTCAAGAGCCCCCTAATGTTTTTTAAAACCCCCAAGGACTTAGGACCCTCTAAATAGCTTCTCAAGAGCCCCCTAATGTTTTTTAAAACCCCCAAGGACTTGTGCCCCCTAATGTTTTTTTAAAACCCCCAAGGACTTGTGCCCCCTAATGTTTTTTTAAAACCCCCAAGGACTTGTGCCCCCTAATGTTTTTTTAAAACCCCCAAGGACTTGTGCCCCCTAATGTTTTTTTAAAACCCCCAAGGACTTAGGACCCTCTAAATAGCTTCTCAAGAGCCCCCTAATGTTTTTTAAAACCCCCAAGGACTTGTGCCCCCTAATGTTTTTTAAAACCCCCAAGGACTTGTGCCCCCTAATGTTTTTTAAAACCCCCAAGGACTTGTGCCCCCTAATGTTTTTTTAAAACCCCCAAGGACTTAGGACCCTCTAAATAGCTTCTCAAGAGCCCCCTAATGTTTTTTTAAAACCCCCAAGGACTTGTGCCCCCTAATGTTTTTTAAAACCCCCAAGGACTTGTGCCCCCTAATGTTTTTTAAAACCCCCAAGGACTTAGGACCCTCTAAATAGCTTCTCAAGAGCCCCCTAATGTTTTTTAAAACCCCCAAGGACTTAGGACCCTCTAAATAGCTTCTCAAGAGCCCCCTAATGTTTTTTAAAACCCCCAAGGACTTAGGACCCTCTAAATAGCTTCTCAAGAGCCCCCTAATGTTTTTTAAAACCCCCAAGGACTTAGGACCCTCTAAATAGCTTCTCAAGAGCCCCCTAATGTTTTTTAAAACCCCCAAGGACTTAGGACCCTCTAAATAGCTTCTCAAGAGCCCCCTAATGTTTTTTAAAACCCCCAAGGACTTGTGCCCCCTAATGTTTTTTTAAAACCCCCAAGGACTTGTGCCCCCTAATGTTTTTTTAAAACCCCCAAGGACTTGTGCCCCCTAATGTTTTTTTAAAACCCCCAAGGACTTGTGCCCCCTAATGTTTTTTTAAAACCCCCAAGGACTTGTGCCCCCTAATGTTTTTTTAAAACCCCCAAGGACTTGTGCCCCCCTAATGTTTTTTTAAAACCCCCAAGGACTTGTGCCCCCTAATGTTTTTTTAAAACCCCCAAGGACTTGTGCCCCCTAATGTTTTTTAAAACCCCCAAGGACTTGTGCCCCCTAATGTTTTTTTAAAACCCCCAAGGACTTAGGACCCTCTAAATAGCTTCTCAAGAGCCCCCTAATGTTTTTTAAAACCCCCAAGGACTTGTGCCCCCTAATGTTTTTTTAAAACCCCCAAGGACTTAGGACCCTCTAAATAGCTTCTCAAGAGCCCCCTAATGTTTTTTAAAACCCCCAAGGACTTAGGACCCTCTAAATAGCTTCTCAAGAGCCCCCTAATGTTTTTTAAAACCCCCAAGGACTTAGGACCCTCTAAATAGCTTCTCAAGAGCCCCCTAATGTTTTTTAAAACCCCCAAGGACTTAGGACCCTCTAAATAGCTTCTCAAGAGCCCCCTAATGTTTTTTAAAAACCCCAAGGACTTGTGCCCCCTAATGTTTTTTAAAACCCCCAAGGACTTGTGCCCCCTAATGTTTTTTAAAACCCCCAAGGACTTGGGACCCTCTAAATAGCTTCTCAAGAGCCCCCTAATGTTTTTTAAAACCCCCAAGGACTTGTGCCCCCTAATGTTTTTTTAAAACCCCCAAGGACTTGTGCCCCCTAATGTTTTTTTAAAACCCCCAAGGACTTGTGCCCCCTAATGTTTTTTTAAAACCCCCAAGGACTTGTGCCCCCTAATGTTTTTTAAAACCCCCAAGGACTTAGGACCCTCTAAATAGCTTCTCAAGAGCCCCCTAATGTTTTTTAAAACCCCCAAGGACCCTCTAAATAGCTTCTCAAGAGCCCCCTAATGTTTTTTAAAACCCCCAAGGACTTAGGACCCTCTAAATAGCTTCTCAAGAGCCCCCTAATGTTTTTTAAAACCCCCAAGGACTTGTGCCCCCTAATGTTTTTTTTAAAACCCCCAAGGACTTAGGACCCTCTAAATAGCTTCTCAAGAGCCCCCTAATGTTTTTTAAAACCCCCAAGGACTTGTGCCCCCTAATGTTTTTTTAAAACCCCAAGGACTTAGGACCCTCTAAATAGCTTCTCAAGAGCCCCCTAATGTTTTTTAAAAACCCCCAAGGACTTAGGACCCTCTAAATAGCTTCTCAAGAGCCCCCTAATGTTTTTTAAAACCCCCAAGGACTTGTGCCCCCTAATGTTTTTTTAAAACCCCCAAGGACTTGTGCCCCCTAATGTTTTTTTAAAACCCCCAAGGACTTGTGCCCCCTAATGTTTTTTTAAAACCCCCAAGGACTTGTGCCCCCTAATGTTTTTTTAAAACCCCCAAGGACTTGTGCCCCCTAATGTTTTTTTAAAACCCCCAAGGACTTGTGCCCCCTAATGTTTTTTTAAAACCCCCAAGGACTTGTGCCCCCTAATGTTTTTTTAAAACCCCCAAGGACTTGTGCCCCCTAATGTTTTTTTAAAAACCCCCAAGGACTTGTGCCCCCTAATGTTTTTTTAAAACCCCCAAGGACTTGTGCCCCCTAATGTTTTTTTAAAACCCCCAAGGACTTAGGACCCTCTAAATAGCTTCTCAAGAGCCCCCTAATGTTTTTTAAAACCCCCAAGGACTTAGGACCCTCTAAATAGCTTCTCAAGAGCCCCCTAATGTTTTTTAAAACCCCCAAGGACTTAGGACCCTCTAAATAGCTTCTCAAGAGCCCCCTAATGTTTTTTAAAACCCCCAAGGACTTAGGACCCTCTAAATAGCTTCTCAAGAGCCCCCTAATGTTTTTTAAAACCCCCAAGGACTTAGGACCCTCTAAATAGCTTCTCAAGAGCCCCCTAATGTTTTTTAAAACCCCCCAAGGACTTAGGACCCTCTAAATAGCTTATCAAGAGCCCCCCTAATGTTTTTTTAAAACCCCCAAGGACTTAGGACCCTCTAAATAGCTTCTCAAGAGCCCCCTAATGTTTTTTAAAACCCCCAAGGACTTGTGCCCCCTAATGTTTTTTTAAAACCCCCAAGGACTTAGGACCCTCTAAATAGCTTCTCAAGAGCCCCCTAATGTTTTTTAAAACCCCCAAGGACTTGTGCCCCCTAATGTTTTTTAAACCCCCAAGGACTTGTGCCCCCTAATGTTTTTTTAAAACCCCCAAGGACTTAGGACTCTCTAAATAGCTTCTCAAGAGCCCCCTAATGTTTTTTAAAACCCCCAAGGACTTGTGCCCCCTAATGTTTTTTAAAACCCCCAAGGACTTGTGCCCCCTAATGTTTTTTAAAACCCCCAAGGACTTGTGCCCCCTAATGTTTTTTTAAAACCCCCAAGGACTTAGGACCCTCTAAATAGCTTCTCAAGAGCCCCCTAATGTTTTTTAAAACCCCCAAGGACTTAGGACCCTCTAAATAGCTTCTCAAGAGCCCCCTAATGTTTTTTAAAACCCCCAAGGACTTAGGACCCTCTAAATAGCTTCTCAAGAGCCCCCTAATGTTTTTTAAAACCCCCAAGGACTTGTGCCCCCTAATGTTTTTTTAAAACCCCCAAGGACTTAGGACCCTCTAAATAGCTTCTCAAGAGCCCCCTAATGTTTTTTAAAACCCCCAAGGACTTGTGCCCCCTAATGTTTTTTAAAACCCCCAAGGACTTGTGCCCCCTAATGTTTTTTTAAAACCCCCAAGGACTTAGGACTCTCTAAATAGCTTCTCAAGAGCCCCCTAATGTTTTTTAAAACCCCCAAGGACTTGTGCCCCCTAATGTTTTTTAAAACCCCCAAGGACTTGTGCCCCCTAATGTTTTTTAAAACCCCCAAGGACTTGTGCCCCCTAATGTTTTTTAAAACCCCCCAAGGACTTAGGACCCTCTAAATAGCTTCTCAAGAGCCCCCTAATGTTTTTTAAAACCCCCAAGGACTTAGGACCCTCTAAATAGCTTCTCAAGAGCCCCCTAATGTTTTTTAAAACCCCCAAGGACTTAGGGGGCTCTTGAGAAGCTATTTAGAGGGTCCTAATGTTTTTTAAAACCCCCAAGGACTTGTGCCCCCTAATGTTTTTTTAAAACCCCCAAGGACTTGTGCCCCCTAATGTTTTTTTAAAACCCCCAAGGACTTGTGCCCCCTAATGTTTTTTTAAAACCCCCAAGGACTTGTGCCCCCTAATGTTTTTTTAAAACCCCCAAGGACTTGTGCCCCCTAATGTTTTTTTAAAACCCCCAAGGACTTGTGCCCCCTAATGTTTTTTTAAAACCCCCAAGGACTTGTGCCCCTAATGTTTTTTAAAACCCCCAAGGACTTAGGACCCTCTAAATAGCTTCTCAAGAGCCCCCTAATGTTTTTTAAAACCCCCAAGGACTTAGGACCCTCTAAATAGCTTCTCAAGAGCCCCCTAATGTTTTTTAAAACCCCCAAGGACTTAGGACCCTCTAAATAGCTTCTCAAGAGCCCCCTAATGTTTTTTAAAAACCCCAAGGACTTAGGACCCTCTAAATAGCTTCTCAAGAGCCCCCTAATGTTTTTTAAAAACCCCAAGGACTTGTGCCCCCTAATGTTTTTTTAAAACCCCCAAGGACTTGTGCCCCCTAATGTTTTTTAAAACCCCCAAGGACTTAGGACCCTCTAAATAGCTTCTCAAGAGCCCCCTAATGTTTTTTTAAAACCCCCAAGGACTTGTGCCCCCTAATGTTTTTTTAAAACCCCCAAGGACTTGTGCCCCCTAATGTTTTTTTAAAACCCCCAAGGACTTGTGCCCCCTAATGTTTTTTTAAAACCCCCAAGGACTTGTGCCCCCTAATGTTTTTTTAAAACCCCCAAGGACTTGTGCCCCCTAATGTTTTTTAAAACCCCCAAGGACTTAGGACCCTCTAAATAGCTTCTCAAGAGCCCCCTAATGTTTTTTAAAACCCCCAAGGACTCAGGACCCTCTAAATAGCTTCTCAAGAGCCCCCTAATGTTTTTTAAAACCCCCAAGGACTTAGGACCCTCTAAATAGCTTCTCAAGAGCCCCCTAATGTTTTTTTAAAACCCCCAAGGACTTGTGCCCCCTAATGTTTTTTTAAAACCCCCAAGGACTTAGGACCCTCTAAATAGCTTCTCAAGAGCCCCCTAATGTTTTTTAAAACCCCCAAGGACTTGTGCCCCCTAATGTTTTTTTAAAACCCCCAAGGACTTAGGACCCTCTAAATAGCTTCTCAAGAGCCCCCTAATGTTTTTTAAAACCCCCAAGGACTTAGGACCCTCTAAATAGCTTCTCAAGAGCCCCCTAATGTTTTTTTAAAACCCCCAAGGACTTGTGCCCCCTAATGTTTTTTTAAAACCCCCAAGGACTTGTGCCCCCTAATGTTTTTTTTAAAACCCCCAAGGACTTGTGCCCCCTAATGTTTTTTTAAAACCCCCAAGGACTTGTGCCCCCTAATGTTTTTTTAAAACCCCCAAGGACTTAGGACCCTCTAAATAGCTTCTCAAGAGCCCCCTAATGTTTTTTAAAACCCCCAAGGACTTAGGACCCTCTAAATAGCTTCTCAAGAGCCCCCTAATGTTTTTTAAAACCCCCAAGGACTTAGGACCCTCTAAATAGCTTCTCAAGAGCCCCCTAATGTTTTTTAAAACCCCCAAGGACTTAGGACCCTCTAAATAGCTTCTCAAGAGCCCCCTAATGTTTTTTAAAACCCCCAAGGACTTAGGACCCTCTAAATAGCTTCTCAAGAGCCCCCTAATGTTTTTTAAAACCCCCAAGGACTTGTGCCCCCTAATGTTTTTTAAAACCCCCAAGGACTTGTGCCCCCTAATGTTTTTTTAAAACCCCCAAGGACTTAGGACCCTCTAAATAGCTTCTCAAGAGCCCCCTAATGTTTTTTAAAACCCCCAAGGACTTAGGACCCTCTAAATAGCTTCTCAAGAGCCCCCTAATGTTTTTTAAAACCCCCAAGGACTTAGGACCCTCTAAATAGCTTCTCAAGAGCCCCCTAATGTTTTTTAAAACCCCCAAGGGAGTTGTGCCCCCTAATGTTTTTTAAAACCCCCAAGGACTTAGGGACCCTCTAAATAGCTTCTCAAGAGCCCCCCTAATGTTTTTTAAAACCCCCAAGGACTTGTGCCCCCTAATGTTTTTTAAAACCCCCAAGGACTTGTGCCCCCTAATGTTTTTTAAAACCCCCAAGGACTTGTGCCCCCTAATGTTTTTTAAAACCCCCAAGGACTTGTGCCCCCTAATGTTTTTTAAAACCCCCAAGGACTTAGGACCCTCTAAATAGCTTCTCAAGAGCCCCCTAATGTTTTTTAAAACCCCCAAGGACTTAGGACCCTCTAAATAGCTTCTCAAGAGCCCCCTAATGTTTTTTAAAACCCCCAAGGACTTAGGGGGCTCTTGAGAAGCTATTTAGAGGGTCCTAATGTTTTTTTAAAACCCCCAAGGACTTGTGCCCCCTAATGTTTTTTTAAAACCCCCAAGGACTTGTGCCCCCTAATGTTTTTTTAAAACCCCCAAGGACTTGTGCCCCCTAATGTTTTTTTTAAAACCCCCCAAGGACTTGTGCCCCCTAATGTTTTTTTTAAAACCCCCAAGGACTTGTGCCCCCTAATGTTTTTTTAAAACCCCCAAGGACTTGTGCCCCCTAATGTTTTTTAAAACCCCCCAAGGACTTGTGCCCCTAATGTTTTTTTAAAACCCCCCAAGGACTTAGGACCCTCTAAATAGCTTCTCAAGAGCCCCCTAATGTTTTTTAAAACCCCCAAGGACTTAGGACCCTCTAAATAGCTTCTCAAGAGCCCCCTAATGTTTTTTTAAAAACCCCAAGGACTTGTGCCCCCTAATGTTTTTTTAAAACCCCCAAGGACTTGTGCCCCCTAATGTTTTTTAAAACCCCCAAGGACTTAGGACCCTCTAAATAGCTTCTCAAGAGCCCCCTAATGTTTTTTTAAAACCCCCAAGGACTTGTGCCCCCTAATGTTTTTTTAAAACCCCCAAGGACTTGTGCCCCCTAATGTTTTTTTTAAAACCCCCAAGGACTTGTGCCCCCTAATGTTTTTTTAAAACCCCCAAGGACTTGTGCCCCCTAATGTTTTTTTTAAAACCCCCAAGGACTTGTGCCCCCTAATGTTTTTTTAAAACCCCCAAGGACTTGTGCCCCCTAATGTTTTTTAAAACCCCCAAGGACTTAGGACCCTCTAAATAGCTTCTCAAGAGCCCCCTAATGTTTTTTAAAACCCCCAAGGACTTAGGACCCTCTAAATAGCTTCTCAAGAGCCCCCTAATGTTTTTTAAAACCCCCAAGGACTTAGGACCCTCTAAATAGCTTCTCAAGAGCCCCCTAATGTTTTTTAAAACCCCCAAGGACTTGTGCCCCCTAATGTTTTTTTAAAACCCCCCAAGGACTTAGGACCCTCTAAATAGCTTCTCAAGAGCCCCCCTAATGTTTTTTAAAACCCCCCAAGGACTTGTGCCCCCTAATGTTTTTTTAAAACCCCCAAGGACTTAGGACCCTCTAAATAGCTTCTCAAGAGCCCCCAAGGACTTAGGACCCTCTAAATAGCTTCTCAAGAGCCCCCTAATGTTTTTTAAAACCCCCAAGGACTTAGGACCCTCTAAATAGCTTCTCAAGAGCCCCCTAATGTTTTTTAGAGCCCCCAAGGACTTAGGACCCTCTAAATAGCTTCTCAAGAGCCCCCTAATGTTTTTTTAAAACCCCCAAGGACTTAGGACCCTCTAAATAGCTTCTCAAGAGCCCCCTAATGTTTTTTAAAGCCCCCAAGGACTTAGGACCCTCTAAATAGCTTCTCAAGAGCCCCCTAATGTTTTTTAAAAACCCCAAGGACTTAGGACCCTCTAAATAGCTTCTCAAGAGCCCCCTAATGTTTTTTAGAGCCCCCAAGGACTTAGGACCCTCTAAATAGCTTCTCAAGAGCCCCCTAATGTTTTTTAAAACCCCCCAAGGACTTAGGACCCCTCTAAATAGCTTCTCAAGAGCCCCCCAAGGACTTAGGACCCCCTTAATAGCTTCTCAAGAGCCCCCAAGGACCCTCTAAATAGCTTCTCAAGAGCCCCCTAATGTTTTTTTTAAAACCCCCAAGGACTTAGGACCCTCTAAATAGCTTCTCAAGAGCCCCCAAGGACTTAGGACCCTCTAAATAGCTTCTCAAGAGCCCCCTAATGTTTTTTTAAAACCCCCAAGGACTTAGGACCCTCTAAATAGCTTCTCAAGAGCCCCCTAATGTTTTTTAAAACCCCCAAGGACTTAGGACCCTCTAAATAGCTTCTCAAGAGCCCCCCTAATGTTTTTTAAAAACCCCAAGGACTTAGGACCCTCTAAATAGCTTCTCAAGAGCCCCCTAATGTTTTTTAAAACCCCCCAAGGACTTAGGACCCTCTATATAGCTCTCAAGAGCCCCCAAGGACTTAGGACCCTCTAAATAGCTTTCTCAAGAGCCCCCTAATGTTTTTTTAAAACCCCCCAAGGACTTAGGACCCTCTAAAATAGCTTCTCAAGAGCCCCCAAGGACTTAGGACCCTCTAAATATCTTCTCAAGAGCCCCCCTAATGTTTTTTAGAGCCCCCAAGGACTTAGGAACCCTCTAAATAGCTTCTCAAGAGCCCCCTAATGTTTTTTAAAAACCCCAAGGACTTAGGACCCTCTAAATAGCTTCTCAAGAGCCCCCTAATGTTTTTTTAAAACCCCCAAGGACTTAGGACCCTCTAAATAGCTTCTCAAGAGCCCCCTAATGTTTTTTAAAACCCCCAAGGACTTAGGACCCTCTAAATAGCTTCTCAAGAGCCCCCTAATGTTTTTTAAAAACCCCCAAGGACTTAGGACCCTCTAAATAGCTTCTCAAGAGCCCCCTAATGTTTTTTAAAACCCCCAAGGACTTAGGACCCTCTAAATAGCTTCTCAAGAGCCCCCTAATGTTTTTTAAAAACCCCAAGGACTTAGGGACCCTCTAAATAGCTTCTCAAGAGCCCCCCTAATGTTTTTTTAAAAACCCCAAGGACTTGTGCCCCCTAATGTTTTTTAAAAACCCCAAGGACTTGTGCCCCCCTAATGTTTTTTTTAAAACCCCCAAGGACTTAGGACCCTCTAAATAGCTTCTCAAGAGCCCCCTAATGTTTTTTAAAACCCCCAAGGACTTAGGACCCTCTAAATAGCTTCTCAAGAGCCCCCCTAATGTTTTTTTAAAAACCCCAAGGACTTGTGCCCCCTAATGTTTTTTTAAAACCCCCAAGGACTTAGGACCCTCTAAATAGCTTCTCAAGAGCCCCCTAAGGTTTTTTAAAACCCCCAAGGACTTGTGCCCCCTAATGTTTTTTAAAACCCCCAAGGACTTAGGACCCTCTAAATAGCTTCTCAAGAGCCCCCTAATGTTTTTTAAAACCCCCAAGGACTTGTGCCCCCTAATGTTTTTTTAAAACCCCCAAGGACTTAGGACCCTCTAAATAGCTTCTCAAGAGCCCCCTAATGTTTTTTAAAAACCCCAAGGACTTGTGCCCCCTAATGTTTTTTAAAAAACCCCAAGGGACTTGTGCCACCCTAATGTTTTTTAAAAACCCCAAGGACTTGTGCCCCCTAATGTTTTTTAAAAACCCCAAGGACTTGTGCCCCCTAATGTTTTTTAAAACCCCCAAGGACTTAGGACCCTCTAAATAGCTTCTCAAGAGCCCCCTAATGTTTTTTAAAACCCCCAAGGACTTGTGCCCCCTAATGTTTTTTAAAACCCCCAAGGACTTAAGACCCTCTAAATAGCTTCTCAAGAGCCCCCTAATGTTTTTTAAAACCCCCAAGGACTTAGGACCCTCTAAATAGCTTCTCAAGAGCCCCCTAATGTTTTTTAAAACCCCCAAGGACTTAGGACCCTCTAAATAGCTTCTCAAGAGCCCCCTAATGTTTTTTAAAAACCCCCAAGGACTTGTGCCCCCTAATGTTTTTTTTAAAAACCCCCAAGGACTTAGGACCCTCTAAATAGCTTCTCAAGAGCCCCCTAATGTTTTTTAAAACCCCCAAGGACTTAGGACCCTCTAAATAGCTTCTCAAGAGCCCCCTAATGTTTTTTTAAAACCCCCAAGGACTTGTGCCCCCCTAATGTTTTTTAAAACCCCCAAGGACTTAGGACCCTCTAAATAGCTTCTCAAGAGCCCCCTAATGTTTTTTTAAAACCCCCAAGGACTTAGGACCCTCTAAATAGCTTCTCAAGAGCCCCCTAATGTTTTTTAAAACCCCCAAGGACTTGTGCCCCCTAATGTTTTTTAAAACCCCCAAGGACTTAGGACCCTCTAAATAGCTTCTCAAGAGCCCCCTAATGTTTTTTTAAAACCCCCAAGGACTTAGGACCCCTCTAAATAGCTTCTCAAGAGCCCCCTAATGTTTTTTAAAAACCCCCAAGGACTTAGGACCCTCTAAATAGCTTCTCAAGAGCCCCCTAATGTTTTTTAAAACCCCCAAGGACTTAGGACCCTCTAAATAGCTTCTCAAGAGCCCCCTAATGTTTTTTAGAGCCCCCAAGGACTTAGGACCCTCTAAATAGCTTCTCAAGAGCCCCCAAGGACTTAGGACCCTCTAAATAGCTTCTCAAGAGCCCCCCCTAATGTTTTTTAAAACCCCCAAGGACTTAGGACCCTCTAAATAGCTTCTCAAGAGCCCCCTAATGTTTTTTAGAGCCCCCAAGGACTTAGGACCCTCTAAATAGCTTCTCAAGAGCCCCCTAATGTTTTTTTAAAACCCCCAAGGACTTAGGACCCTCTAAATAGCTTCTCAAGAGCCCCCCTAATGTTTTTTTAAAGCCCCCAAGGACTTAGGACCCTCTAAATAGCTTCTCAAGAGCCCCCTAATGTTTTTTAAAAAACCCCAAGGACTTAGGACCCTCTAAATAGCTTCTCAAGAGCCCCCTAATGTTTTTTTAAAACCCCCCAAGGACTTAGGACCCTCTAAATAGCTTCTCAAGAGCCCCCTAATGTTTTTTAAAACCCCCAAGGACTTAGGACCCTCTAAATAGCTTCTCAAGAGCCCCCAAGGACTTAGGACCCCCTAAATAGCTTCTCAAGAGCCCCCAAGGACCCTCTAAATAGCTTCTCAAGAGCCCCCTAATGTTTTTTTAAAACCCCCCAAGGACTTAGGACCCTCTAAATAGCTTCTCAAGAGCCCCCAAGGACTTAGGACCCCTCTAAATAGCTTCTCAAGAGCCCCCTAATGTTTTTTTAAAACCCCCAAGGACTTAGGACCCTCTAAATAGCTTCTCAAGAGCCCCCTAATGTTTTTTAAAACCCCCAAGGACTTAGGACCCTCTAAATAGCTTCTCAAGAGCCCCCCTAATGTTTTTTAAAAAACCCCAAGGACTTAGGACCCTCTAAATAGCTTCTCAAGAGCCCCCTAATGTTTTTTAAAACCCCCAAGGACTTAGGACCCTCTAAATAGCTTCTCAAGAGCCCCCAAGGACTTAGGACCCTCTAAATAGCTTCTCAAGAGCCCCCTAATGTTTTTTAAAACCCCCAAGGACTTAGGGACCCTCTAAATAGCTTCTCAAGAGCCCCCAAGGACTTAGGACCCTCTAAATATCTTCTCAAGAGCCCCCTAATGTTTTTTTAGAGCCCCCAAGGACTTAGGACCCTCTAAATAGCTTCTCAAGAGCCCCCTAATGTTTTTTAAAACCCCCAAGGACTTAGGACCCTCTAAATAGCTTCTCAAGAGCCCCCTAATGTTTTTTAAAACCCCCAAGGACTTAGGACCCTCTAAATAGCTTCTCAAGAGCCCCCTAATGTTTTTTTAAAAACCCCCAAGGACTTAGGACCCTCTAAATAGCTTCTCAAGAGCCCCCTAATGTTTTTTAAAAACCCCAAGGACTTAGGACCCTCTAAATAGCTTCTCAAGAGCCCCCTAATGTTTTTTTAAAACCCCCAAGGACTTAGGACCCTCTAAATAGCTTCTCAAGAGCCCCCAAGGACTTAGGACCCTCTAAATAGCTTCTCAAGAGCCCCCTAATGTTTTTTAAAACCCCCAAGGACTTAGGACCCTCTAAATAGCTTCTCAAGAGCCCCCTAATGTTTTTTTTAAAACCCCCAAGGACTTAGGACCCTCTAAATAGCTTCTCAAGAGCCCCCAAGGACTTAGGGACCCTCTAAATAGCTTCTCAAGAGCCCCCTAATGTTTTTTAAAAACCCCAAGGACTTAGGACCCTCTAAATAGCTTCTCAAGAGCCCCAAGGACTTAGGACCCTCTAAATAGCTTCTCAAGAGCCCCCTAATGTTTTTTTAAAACCCCCAAGGACTTAGGACCCTCTAAATAGCTTCTCAAGAGCCCCCCAAGGACTTAGGACCCTCTAAATAGCTTCTCAAGAGCCCCCTAATGTTTTTTAAAACCCCCAAGGACTTAGGACCCTCTAAATAGCTTCTCAAGAGCCCCCAAGGAATTAGGACCCTCTAAATAGCTTCTCAAGAGCCCCCTAATGTTTTTTTAAAACCCCCAAGGACTTGTGCCCCCTAATGTTTTTTAAAACCCCCAAGGACGTAGGACCCTCTAAATAGCTTCTCAAGAGCCCCCTAATGTTTTTTAAAAACCCCAAGGACTTGTGCCCCCTAATGTTTTTTTAAAACCCCCAAGGACTTAGGACCCTCTAAATAGCTTCTCAAGAGCCCCCTAATGTTTTTTAAAACCCCCAAGGACTTGTGCCCCCTAATTGTTTTTAAAACCCCCAAGGACTTAGGACCCTCTAAATAGCTTCTCAAGAGCCCCCTAATGTTTTTTTAAAAACCCCAAGGACTTGTGCCCCCTAATGTTTTTTTAAAACCCCCAAGGACTTGTGCCCCCTAATGTTTTTTTAAAACCCCCAAGGACTTAGGGACCCTCTAAATAGCTTCTCAAGAGCCCCCTAATGTTTTTTAGAGCCCCCAAGGACCTTAGGGACCCTCTAAATAGCTTCTCAAGAGCCCCCAAGGACTTAGGACCCCCTAAATAGCTTCTCAAGAGCCCCCAAGGACCCTCTAAATAGCTTCTCAAGAGCCCCCTAATGTTTTTTTAAAAACCCCCAAGGACTTAGGGACCCTCTAAATAGCTTCTCAAGAGCCCCCAAGGACTTAGGGACCCTCTAAATAGCTTCTCAAGAGCCCCCTAATGTTTTTTTAAAACCCCCAAGGACTTAGGACCCTCTAAATAGCTTCTCAAGAGCCCCCCTAATGTTTTTTTAAAACCCCCAAGGACTTAGGACCCTCTAAATAGCTTCTCAAGAGCCCCCCTAATGTTTTTTAAAAACCCCAAGGACTTAGGACCCTCTAAATAGCTTCTCAAGAGCCCCCTAATGTTTTTTAAAACCCCCAAGGACTTAGGACCCTCTAAATAGCTTCTCAAGAGCCCCCAAGGACTTAGGACCCTCTAAATAGCTTCTCAAGAGCCCCCCTAATGTTTTTTAAAAACCCCAAGGACTTAGGACCCTCTAAATAGCTTCTCAAGAGCCCCCTAATGTTTTTTTAAAACCCCCAAGGACTTAGGACCCTCTAAATAGCTTCTCAAGAGCCCCCAAGGACTTAGGACCCTCTAAATATCTTCTCAAGAGCCCCCTAATGTTTTTTAGAGCCCCCAAGGACTTAGGACCCTCTAAATAGCTTCTCAAGAGCCCCCTAATGTTTTTTAAAACCCCCAAGGACTTAGGACCCTCTAAATAGCTTCTCAAGAGCCCCTAATGTTTTTTTAAAACCCCCAAGGACTTAGGACCCTCTAAATAGCTTCTCAAGAGCCCCCTAATGTTTTTTAAAACCCCCAAGGACTTAGGACCCTCTAAATAGCTTCTCAGAGCCCCCTAATGTTTTTTTAAAAACCCCAAGGACTTAGGACCCACTAAATAGCTTCTCAAGAGCCCCCTAATGTTTTTTAAAACCCCCAAGGACTTAGGACCCTCTAAATAGCTTCTCAAGAGCCCCAAGGACTTAGGACCCTCTAAATAGCTTCTCAAGAGCCCCCTAATGTTTTTTAAAACCCCCAAGGACTTAGGACCCTCTAAATAGCTTCTCAAGAGCACCCCAAGGACTTAGGACCCTCTAAATAGCTTCTCAAGAGCCCCCCTAATGTTTTTTTAAAACCCCAAGGACTTTAGGACCCTCTAAATAGCTTCTCAAGAGCCCCCAAGGACTTAGGACCCTCTAAATAGCTTCTCAAGAGCCCCCTAATGTTTTTTTAAAACCCCAAGGACTTAGGACCCTCTAAATAGCTTCTCAAGAGCCCCCAAGGAATTAGGACCCTCTAAATAGCTTCTCAAGAGCCCCCTAATGTTTTTTTAAAACCCCAAGGACTTGTGCCCCCTAATGTTTTTTAAAAACCCCAAGGACTTAGGACCCTCTAAATAGCTTCTCAAGAGCCCCCTAATGTTTTTTAAAAACCCCAAGGACTTGTGCCCCCTAATGTTTTTTTAAAACCCCCCAAGGACTTAGGACCCTCTAAATAGCTTCTCAAGAGCCCCCTAATGTTTTTTAAAACCCCCAAGGACTTGTGCCCCCCTAATTGTTTTTAAAACCCCCAAGGACTTAGGACCCTCTAAATAGCTTCTCAAGAGCCCCCTAATGTTTCTTTAAAAACCCAAGACTTGTGCCCCACTACTGTTTTTTAAAACCCCCAAGGACTTGTGCCCCCTAATGTTTTTTAAAACCCCCAAGGACTTAGGACCCTCTAAATAGCTTCTCAAGAGCCCCCTAATGTTTTTTAAACCCCCAAGGACTTAGGACCCTCTAAATAGCTTCTCAAGAGCCCCTAATGTTTTTTAAAACCCCCAAGGACATTGGACCCCCCCCTAATGTTTTTAAAAAACCCCAAGGACTTAGGACCCTCTAAATAGCTTCTCAAGAGCCCCCTAATGTTTTTTAAAACCCCCCAAGGACTTGTGCCCCCTAATGTTTTTTTAAAAACCCCAAGGACCTAGGACCCTCTAAATAGCTTCTCAAGAGCCCCCTAATGTTTTTTAAAACCCCCAAAGACTTGTGCCCCCTAATGTTTTTTTTAAAAACCCCAAGGACTTAGGACCCTCTAAATAGCTTCTCAAGAGCCCCCCTAATGTTTTTTTTTAAAACCCCCAAGGACTTAGGACCCTCTAAATAGCTTCTCAAGAGCCCCCTAATGTTTTTTAAAAACCCCAAGGACCTAGGACCCTCTAAATAGCTTTTTAAGAGCCCCCTAATGTTTTTTTAAAAAACCCCAAGGACTTAGGACCCTCTAAATAGCTTCTCAAGAGCCCCCTAATGTTTTTTTTAAAACCCCCCAAGGACTTGTGCCCCCCTAATGTTTTTTAAAACCCCCAAGGACTTAGGACCCTCTAAATTGCTTCTCAAGAGCCCCCTAATGTTTTTTAAAACCCCCAAGGACTTAGGACCCTCTAAAATAGCTTCTCAAGAGCCCCCCTAATGTTTTTTAAAACCCCCAAGGACTTAGGACCCTCTAAATAGCTTCTCAAGAGCCCCCTAATGTTTTTTAAAACCCCCAAGGACTTGTGCCCCCTATTGTTTTTTAAAACCCCCAAGGACTTGTGCCCCCTAATGTTTTTTAAAACCCCTCCAAGGACTTAGGACCCTCTAAATAGCTTCTCAAGAGCCCCCTAATGTTTTTTTTAAAACCCCCAAGGACTTGTGCCCCCTAATGTTTTTTTAAAAACCCCAAGGACTTAGGACCCTCTAAATAGCTTCTCAAGAGCCCCCCTAATGTTTTTTAAAACCCCAAGGACTTAGGCCCTCTAAAATGCTTCTCAAGAGCCCCCTAATGTTTTTTAAAAACCCCCAAGGACTTGTGCCCCCTAATGTTTTTTAAAACCCCCAAGGACTTAGGACCCTCTAAATAGCTTCTCAAGAGCCCCCTAATGTTTTTTTAAAACCCCCCAAGGACTTAGGGGGCTCTTGAGAAGCTATTTAGAGGGTCCTAATGTTTTTTAAAACCCCCAAGGACTTAGGACCCTCTAAATAGCTTCTCAAGAGCCCCCTAAGGTTTTTTAAAAACCCCAAGGACTTAGGACCCTCTAAATAGCTTCTCAAGAGCCCCCTAATGTTTTTTAGAGCCCCAAGGACTTAGGACCCCTCTAAATAGCTTCTCAAGAGCCCCTAATGTTTTTTTAGAGCCCCCAAAGGACTTAGGACCCTCTAAATAGCTTCTCAAGAGCCCCCCTAATGTTTTTTAAAACCCCCCCAAGGACTTAGGACCCTCTAAATTAGCTTCTCAAGAGCCCCCTAATGTTTTTTTAAAACCCCCAAGGACTTGTGCCCCCTAATGTTTTTTAAAACCCCCAAGGACTTGTGCCCCCCTAATGTTTTTTTAAAACCCCCAAGGACTTAGGACCCTCTAAATAGCTTCTCAAGAGCCCCCTAATGTTTTTTTAAAACCCCAAGGACTTGTGCCCCCTAATGTTTTTTTAAAACGCCCAAGGACCTTAGGACCTCTCTAAATAGCTTCTCAAGAGCCCCCTAATGTTTTTTAAAACCCCCAAGACTTGTGCCCCCTAATGTTTTTAAAACCCCCAAGGACTAGTGCCCCCTAATGTTTTTTTAAAACCCCCCAAGGACTTAGGACCCTCTAAATAGCTTCTCAAGAGCCCCCTAATGTTTTTTTAAAACCCCCAAGGACTTGTGGCCCCTAATGTTTTTTTAAAACCCCCAAGGACTTGTGCCCCCTAATGTTTTTTTAAAACCCCCCAAGGGACTTGTGCCCCCTAATGTTTTTTAAAACCCCCAAGACTTGTGCCCCCTAATGTTTTTTAAAACCACCCAAGGACTTGTGCCCCTAATGTTTTTTAAAACCCCAAGGACTTGTGCCCCTAATGTTTTTTAAAACCCCCAAGGACTTGTCCCACCCCCCAGAAGGATTGTGCTATGTTTTTAAAACCCCAAGGACTTAGGACCCTCTAAAATAGTCTTCTCAAGAGCCACCTAATGTTTTTAAAACCCCCATGGACTTAGACCCAACTATAATAGCTTTCCAAGAGCCCCACTAATGTTTTTTAAAACCCCCAGGGACTTAGGAACACTCTAAATAGCTTCTCAAGAGCCCCCTAATGTTTTTTAAAACCCCCAAGGACCCTGCTAATAGCTTCTCAAGTAGCCCCCTAAATGTTTTTTAAAACCCCCAAGGACTAGGACCCTCTAAATAGCTTCTCAAACGGCCCCCTAAGGTTTTTTAAAACCCCCCAAGGACTTAGGACCCTCTAAATAGCTTCTCAAGACAGCCCCCTAATGTTTTTTTAAAACCCCCAAGGACTTGTGCCCCCTAATTGTTTTTTTAAAACCCCCAAGGACTTGTGCCCCCTAATGTTTTTTAAAACCCCCCAGGACTTGTGCCCCCGAATGTTTTTTTAAAACCCCCATGGACTTGTGCCCCCTAATGTTTTTTTAAAACCCCCAAGGACTTGTGCCCCCCTAATGTTTTTTTAAAACCCCCAAGGACTTGTGCCCCCTAATGTTTTTTTAAAACCCCCAAGGACTTGTGCCCCCTAATGTTTTTTTAAAACCCCCAAGGACTTGTGCCCCCTAATGTTTTTTTAAAACCCCCAAGGACTTGTGCCCCCTAATGTTTTTTTTAAAACCCCCAAGGACTTGTGCCCCCTAATGTTTTTTTAAAACCCCCAAGGACTTGTGCCCCCTAATGTTTTTTTAAAACCCCCAAGGACTTGTGCCCCCTAATGTTTTTTTAAAACCCCCAAGGACTTGTGCCCCCTAATGTTTTTTAAAACCCCCAAGGACTTAGGAACCTCTAAATAGCTTCTCAAGAGCCCCCTAATGTTTTTTAAAACCCCCAAGGACTTAGGACCCTCTAAATAGCTTCTCAAGAGCCCCCTAATGTTTTTTAAAACCCCCAAGGACTTAGGACCCTCTAAATAGCTTCTCAAGAGCCCCCTAATGTTTTTTAAAACCCCAAGGACTTGTGCCCCCTAATGTTTTTTAAAACCCCCAAGGACTTAGGACCCTCTAAATAGCTTCTCAAGAGCCCCCTAATGTTTTTTTAAAACCCCCAAGGACTTGTGCCCCCTAATGTTTTTTTAAAACCCCCAAGGACTTGTGCCCCCTAATGTTTTTTTAAAACCCCCAAGGACTTGTGCCCCCTAATGTTTTTTTAAAACCCCCAAGGACTTGTGCCCCCTAATGTTTTTTTAAAACCCCCAAGGACTTGTGCCCCCTAATGTTTTTTTAAAACCCCCAAGGACTTAGGACCCTCTAAATAGCTTCTCAAGAGCCCCCTAATGTTTTTTAAAACCCCCAAGGACTTAGGACCCTCTAAATAGCTTCTCAAGAGCCCCCTAATGTTTTTTAAAACCCCCAAGGACTTAGGACCCTCTAAATAGCTTCTCAAGAGCCCCCTAATGTTTTTTAAAACC